>NC_064303.1:99623232-99855879 GCF_023373825.1 Bactrocera dorsalis
CATAACTCCGTGCTCCTCCGTGCTACACAGTGCAGTTGCTTGGGGTGTTGTTGCTGTGGCAAAAATTTTTAAATTCCAAAAATATCTGTAAGCAAAAAGTTATGCGAAGTGATTCTGTTCTTCATAGGCATTTAGTTACTGCTTTTGTTTCATGCTTCGCTTTAAGAATTGTTACTGATAGAAATTAATAATCATAAAGGTTATATAAGCATGTTCCGCAATGGCAATACTACGATGGAAGTATCTGGGGTCCCCACAGTATGATACACTGGAGGAGGTATCAATAGTGAGACCACAGAGTTTGTTAAAACTCGCGATAAGCTTTCTTTTAGACATAGCAACTGAACTCCAACTGGTATCGCAAGGTACCAAAACTGGTCTATGCGTGGCTTAATGGACTACCAGATTAACCTATACAGGCATGGATTGAAGGTGTGTTGTTAAAGCGCTCTTAGACCTTTCTTAGACCTTTTCCAAACATAAGTTTAGTCTATCTCGTCTAAGTATGTTACTATTCCAAAAATCCTTGATTTATGCTCGGCCAACATTTTTTTCGGCAAAATTCGTTTTTTTTTTTGTCAATATAGTTTTCTTTAAGGATGTTACACTGATTATAGCGAACCTCCAACCTTTCGATACCGTTTGTGTAGTACGTTTTGTCCTTTGGTTCAAAATAGGCCTCAGTTTTGGCGATCACCTCTTCATTCGTTAAAAATTTCTTCCCAACGAGCATTCTTTTGAGATTTGAGAGCAGGAAATAGTCGCTGGGGGCCAGATCTGGATAATCCAGTGGATGCGGAAGCAACTTGAAGCTTAATTCATGAAATTTTGCCATCATATTCACTGACTTGTGACAAGGTGCATTGCCTTGGTGAAACAACACTTTCTTTTTCTTCAAACGCGGTCGTTGTTTGGTGGTTGAATAACGGTATGTAACAGTCGCTGTTGATGTTACGTTTTTGCTTCAAGGTAGTCAAGCGCAACCCAAAATACAGGCGCCATAACTTTGCCGACTTCTGCTTTTTTTCACGCTTTGGAGCGGGTTCCTCGTATGCAAATCACTCAAAAGACTGTCCATTGGACTTCGAAGTGAAATGATGGAGTCATGTTTCATACATTGTCAGATATCGACGCAAAAACTCGGGTCTTAAACGTCTCCAATCACTGCTCCGAATCATAAACTCGTTGTTGTTGTTTTAGAGGTACCTAGGATGGTAAGGATTAGCTAAGTGTTCGTCGACATCATTCAACGGAAGGCTCAAGAAACGTGCTGTTTCGACGGCTCGGACCAAAGGGAGATGGCTGTCAGATGAGTGGGGTCGGTGGGGCATGCAAAGAGGTGGCCAGTGTTATGCGGAGACTCATTGCACGTAGATATTGGTTATGCCGTTGTCTATTCTGGACAAGTAAGAATTTAACCTGCTACAGTATCCAGAACGAAGCTGCGCATGAGTCAATCTCGTTTCGCGCGGCAACTCGAGCTCTTCATCTGCAATGGGTGATGTTTTGACTCCGAGTACCCCATTGAATGGAATGGAGTCTGTGAAGGTGTTGATGGATCCACTGTGAATGGCGGTCAGTGCTTGTCGGAAGTTCGTTGCGCCCGAGGTCTGGTCGACGTATTGTCTGATGTAGTCGACGTAGTTGAGGAATGACCTCTTAAAGTTCCTAGGAGGCGGTTCTGCTCCAAGCAGGTGACTCTTCACTGCCTGGAGCGGAGTTCATCATGCACCTTAACTGAGAGCATACGGGCCTCACTAAGCAAGTGTTCGATAGGAGACATAAAGAGGCATCTTGTCGTAGTCCGGAGTGCAGTATTTGGACAAGTACTAAGCTTCCTCGTCTGCGTTTCACTGCATCCAGACGACCCAATTAGTGTGGCGTAGTTGAGGACTGGCCGACCGATTGCCTTGTAAGTTGCCAACAACATTCCTTTGTCATTTCCCCATCTGTTGCCGTCTAACGACTTCAGGATTTTGTTGCGGCTCTGTACTTTGGCGATAATCGAGGTCGTATGAGCAGTGAAGGGGCACAGACTGTCAAAAGTCATACCTAAACTCTTAGGATTATTGACAGTCGGAGTCTTGACGCCATCGACTGCCATACTAGGGTCATGTCTGTACTCCTTCGTCCAGTTTGTAAATATGGTCGCTGTGGATTTAGTGGGGGAAAAAGTTAAGTTCCGTGCGGATAGGAAGCAAGAAAGGTCGGAGAGATAGCCGTTTATCTTTGAACACATGCCATTGATTCCATTTGACCTGTTAATATTATTTTATTTTCCATGCAATTAAAATTTTTATTCCAAAAGTAATTTTTCATTCTAAAAATTTTTTCATTTCGAAAATTGCTTTTCTCCCAACACATTAGCCCCCTCTCCACTCCTACGCCACTGCTTGTACAGAGTTCGTAATAGCAAAAGGAAATGCAAAAGGCACTTTCGTGAGCATTTTTTACGCTTTCATTGCTTGATCAGTTGGCCGCTAACAACAATGCGAGCAACAATTGGTAGCCACAAAAGAAGTATTGCCCGCGGATGGGCAGCTTTGATTAGTAATCGAATTGGCGATGGTAAAGAACGCAATGAAAGGTTATTAATAGTGAACGCAAAATTGCAAAGAACTGCAACTGCACTCGAATTTCGCTGCCGCATCCCCCCGCCGCCAACTCTAAACCTTACTCCAACTGCATAACTATAGCATATAGCATACATATAAACTTGTTATTGGGCATTTGTATGACGCATTGGCCAATGCACCCGATTTACGCCGGCGAAAACTGTTTGCTCTCACCCAAAATACTAGAACTCTATGACTTCAATTTAATAAGTATCTTCTTCTCCTTTGTTTTTATAGAGACGTGAAGTTTTTGAAACTGTCATTTGCCACTCATTGTTGTCCCTCACTGTCGCTCTCCCTAAAGTACCGTTGCTGTGTGACCTGACTCATGGATAGTGTTAATCATTGATATATGAAAATTAATTCGTTTTAAATGTTTACCCACACGTTGAACTCTTCTCCGCCCCACACTACTCCTCCGGGCAACACCTACTCGCGAGCGCTCACTTTGACTCGCAGCTGACTGCTCCTTTGCGCCCTTCAATGCTTGCCGTGTCGCCACCGCCGTCTTTCAATTAGGAATCGAAGACCATCGCCTTGGCTGCAGTTCAGCATGTCGGCTTCTGCCGTTGTTCATATTGGATGGTGTATGTGCATGTATGTATGTATAAGTTGATGTATGTGTATATATATCTATGTATGTGCGCATGAATATTGTGCAAACAGCGACTGCTGCACCAATCAAAGGAATTTCAAAAAGCGTCGTCAGCGTCAATAACAACAACAATAACCACCTAGCATTGCAATAACAATACCAATGAGCGAAAAAAGCAAATCAACAACAGCAACAACAGTGTCTGCATTTTACAAACAATGGCACTGTGTATTGGCCAACGTCATTATCACCGTCATCAGCAATTCGCTATATGGCGAAGTGGCTGTTGCATGCATGGAATGCATGGAGTTGGTTAGTAGTAGTGAGCAGAGTTGCCAATTATCTGTATTAACTGCAACTGGGCAAGCATTTTTATGCTTTCTTCTTCAGCTTCTTCTTTGGCGAAACTTCGAAAGCTGCCTGTATCCTTTACGATGCTATGCCAGTTGTTCATCCAAGTGCAAATAGACTTTATGCACTTGTTCCCTCCATTAGCTGTGGGGGCACCCTTGCTTCTGTTGTCCACCTAGGGGTCTAGAGTTGAGGGAGCTTCGCTGGGACAATATCTTCCACGCGAACGTCATGGTCCAACCAGCGCATTCGTTGTATTTTTATTCGCGTAGAGCTCATGCAGTTCGTGATTCCATCTTCTTCGATATTCATCGCCCATGCGTGTGGCTCCAGACGCATGACCTTGCGGAGGACAGTTCTCTCGAATGCTGCAAGCGCTTTCGCATCTTGATACGTCATCGTCCAGGTTTCTGTGCCTTATAATAGAACGGAAGTAATTACATACCTAAAGTAATTATTTCTCGTCGAGAGCAGATCCCGCTTCTCAATTGCCTACCGATTCCAAAGTAGCCAAGCCTAGATTATTTGTGGAATTTATGCTGGTTCCAAGATATGTATATAAAGTCCTTAATTGTTTCAAATTTATAGTTGCCAACAGTTGTGGGGATTTCCTTCTTGTGTACCGGGCAGAGTGCTTTCATACTCCAATCATCCGACCAAACAATGCCTCGCAGCTGGAACAAGCGCTTTTTCAGCTCCTCGCGGCCGTGATCCATCGACCCCTGAGGGTTTGTTGCACTTAGTAGCCCTTCTTCATATGTCGCAACATTTCTTTTGTCATTTACCAGCTTCGAGTAGAGTTCATTCCAAGTTTTCAATCCTGTCCTTACGAAAGCCAACTTCGGGCTTGAAAGCATTTGCTTGCTAATTTCTGATAGAGTTTTCGGGCCGTACTCCTGCCAAAAAGCATCTCCAGCTCTTCGCGTTCACGTTTTACTGCCTCTCTCTTCGTTTTATTGAAAATACGTATCTTTTCTTTCCTCTTTCACGGTACCGTTTTTTCGCAGCCCTCGTGAAAACCATCAGGGTGCGAGTCTCTTCCCCAGTGGTTTGAATAGAATGGGGGATGGAGTCCCATTGTTAGGACACATCCCTGCGATAGTAGTTGCTATGGTTAATCGGGATTGAGAGTCGAGTATGTCAATCCTTGGCTGTCTGTTGGATTGCGCCTTTTCGACGCTCAGCTTTCGATGTACTGCTTGATATACGGCCTGAGGCTTGTATGTACTTTTGCAACAGCAAGATAGTGATCCCTTTATCCCGCAGGTTGGTCCCTAGCCCCTCGGATCAAACATACGTCTAGCACAGTGGAAGCATGCCTTCCGTTTATCACAACGTGATCAATTTGGTTTCCCGTGTTTTGATCAGGCGACAGTCAGGTAGCTTTTAGAATGTTTAGATGCTGAAACCTGAAGAATGAAAAAAAAATTAACGACATAAGGTAATGAGCCGACCAAATTTCGGACGCAACTATCTTCATACATGCACTGACCGCCAGTCACAGTGGAGCCATTAACACAGTCACCGACTTCCTCTCTGTGAATGGCGTACCTGGAGTCAAACCATCACCCAATTCAGACGAAGAGCTCGAGTTGCCTTGCGCAGCTTCGTTTTGGATACTGTTAAGTTCCTACTTATCCTGAATCGACCCGACATATCCAACTTATGTTCAGCATACAACGAGTCCCCGCATACCCAGCTAACCGTACACATCTGACACCGCTCTCCCCATGGTCCTGGGCCTACCGTTGGAAGAACTCGATGACAACTCATCTAATCCTTACCAATCTGACGTGGACAAAACAACATTTACAACAACAACAACAATGAAAAAATTTATTACTAATTTCTTAGTGCTCTATAATTAGTATAACAAAATTATTATTTCAAATCTTAACTACAACAATAGCAACAACACTTTGCCGCGGCAACTCTACAACCGTTTACCGCATTGTGCTCGCACTCGTTGCTATCATCTTCGTCATCATTATCGGCGGTTAACTTTGCGCAGAGGAATTCCACCGACGGTCAATAATAACAGCAGCAACAAAAACAAGAATGACAACAACATAGTCACTGCAAAGGTCTTCGTTTACCTCTTGTAGTGACGTGCACATCTGTGTGTGTATGTGCATGTGAGTGAGCCGCTTTTGCTGAGAAAAGTAAGGAAAATCGAGGAACAGCGCAAAGTAAAGTCTTAGCCGTGAGTAATGAAGGAAAATTCAAACAAATAATCAAACAAAATACTTATGCACAAGCCAACACACACATACATATACACAAACATATGAGGCACGCTTGAAAAACATAACGAAATATGCAAGAAATATAGGAAATAGCGCATAGCGAATCGAAAAAAATCTGAAATGTAGACGTTAGTAAATACAAAAGCGTGCAAGTTCATGGAGAAAAACTGAGTGTGACGTAGGAGAGGGCGCTCCACTGTTACGCGCATATTTGTTTGCTCGCTTATCAGCGCGGAGTCTGAGCGTTTGCGCTATTTAATGAATTTGTTTATTAAACGTGTTTGCGTTATATTTTTTCACCAAACATTCTCAGGTATCTCTGTAGTTGGAGCAATCTCTTTACAGTGGGTCATTTTGCATAATTTTTTGGAGATTTTGCGAGTTTTACTGAACAATGTGGGTATTCAAATGAATACAGGGTTTATATGGAAAGTAATAGGACTGATTCGATTTACAATCTTTAAAAACTTTTAAAATAAGCTCCTTCCGGGTCGATGTAGTGCTGCCAGCTCGATTTCGAAGCATTGAAGGCGTCACGGAAGGCATTCTCCGGGTGGGACCCGATTGACCCTTCGTTTGACTCTCTTGAGGACTTCCACGTAAAACTTAGCGTTAACGGTTTGTCCAGGAAGAACGAATTCATGGTGGAAGATGCCCTTGATGTCAAAAAAGACAATGAGCATCGTTTTCACTTTGGATTTGCTCATTCTTCCGGTCTTTATTAGCGACCTCTTCCCGGCTCTCCAAAAAGGTCTGGTGCCATCGATACGCACCACTTTTTGCTAAAGCAACATCTGGGTAAGCCTGCTTGATCATATCTGTATGACGTCTCTGTCGTAAATTTACCGAGCTTCACGCAGAATTTAATTGCGTTCCTCTGCTCTAAGGACCGCTGCATTTTCGGCTTGCACCACTTCCAGAAACACGCCACGCGAAAATGTTTGTCCTGACTCTCCAGGTGCTCGGAAACAACGCTCGTTCATTAGATAGGAATGCTCTCTACCGAATCCAGTCAACGCGCGCATGCTCCGAAGTACAGTCGCGGCGGAAGAAAATCAGTCCCATTGCTTTCCCGACAAACCCTGTAAACATTCCCGGAACTTGGAGACAGGTTAGGCATACGTTTACTTCACAGGCCGACAAAAGATCTCATGAGTCGGCCAAGGATATTAGGCCTCAGTCTTTCCTTGGAAACCTTGGAGAAGCACTGTATGCCTATTGCAAAATTTGGTCCAGTGGACACTGCCTTGCAAACTCTTGTCTCCTAGCTTGGAGGGACCATAAAGAGCAAGGAGTTTGCAGTGGGGATCTTTGCTAGATATTGAGGGGACATTCGACAGTATTAATAGGTTTGGCTTTGAATCGAATCTTAAGCATCACTTCTTAAAACTTCTCTGGCATCTCACAAAGCGGACCTCTCTTGTCACTTTTCTGTATCATGATTGCCAATGATGTTGAAGAAAAGCTTGAGGAAAGTCGGCTGCAGGATGATAGCTTACAGGGAGGATAAACCTAGCAAGACCGAACTGGAACTAGTAAGTACCAAATCTCGAAAATGTCTACCATTGGGAGGTATGTGTTTCCGGCACGCTGACGGAGTTGAGTATCTATGGATCATCCTAGACAGGAATCTCTTATGGAAGCCCAACTTCAAGGACAGAGCAAGAAAAGCATGGGTAGTGTACAGCTGCAGAAAAGCCAAAAAAAAAGGGTAAAGGTGGGGCATCTCATCGTACCACATCCCGGAACCCCCGCTCCCTTTGATTTCCAAAATCCTTGGAGTTTCAGGTCGCAAAGCCTAATTCTGGCCGTCGTTGCCCTGCGCACATACCTTTGAGAGAGGCATGGGAGAGAAATCCTTCAAGCTGAGGAGCCGTGAGCATTTAACTGATGAATTCAAGTTTGCAGGAAAGTTGATGAAGGAGTACACTCTCGGGAATAGCTATTGTTTTAGGCTTCTTGACCACTGCAATGGCTTCCAAGCGGAAGTGAATGAAATAAAGGTAGCCGTCGATATATTGTTCCGAAGCACCTCTTTCAGAGTGGAGACTGTCTACTCCTATAGTAGGGCAGCGATATTAGACTTGAGTTCATTGATTGTGCGCGGAATCGGAACGGGTAGGAGCCCTGTTGGCTTCTTGTGGTTCACTGCAGGATTGTTAGGGCCTCAGCCTGCCTAGAAAGCCTTGATCAACTACTAACAGCTGTGCGAGGGTAAATAGTAAGAGGTGTAATCAACAAAGAACACCTTTCAGTGATTACAGGTGTTCCAATTGGAGACTGTTCCATTGGGGTTTTTGCGGTAAGATTGAACTTTTACGGGCTTTTAGTTTTATCAGCTGTGGGAAAGCAGATGAGCTGGAATCCTCTCAAGATTCTCACTTCGAAGTTAAAGTTTTTCTTGTCTTAAAGTTATTTTATCAAAAAAAGTTCAAAAGTCAACCATTGTCGATCAGTTACACGTTGTTTGCTCAGCGCAAAGCAGAGAATTACCCGTCGCGCTCATTTTTTCAAACACTTGTGCTCGCCGTGGACTGCCATTAATACGTTGCGGTGCTCGCGAACGCGTGCGCTCAATGAACAAACCGGCTCAGGCGCTCGATACAATTGTAATCACAGATGAGATTATTGCCTCGCTAAAAGAGAGAACTGAACACCGCACACCTGAACACAGCTGCATGCATATATAATACATATAAATGCATGTGTTCATGTAGGCAAAAGCATAAATGGCCGCATGCTTGTATGAGTGAAAAATTAAGATGAAGATGCCGGCTGCTGGCTGCTGGCTCAGCCATTCAATGCTGCTAACCATGCGCCACACTATATAGCTGCCACTCATACACCGCTCTTATGCCGCGGCACTGCTGCTCGCTCACCTAAGCACACACATAATGCGCTCCGCTCTTTGTTGCCTGTTCTTCTTGTGGCGACCATGCCATATTAGACACAATCAAATTCCATTAATATTATTAAAAGTATGTATTTTGGTTTTTCGACTATCGCGTACGTGTCGTGAGTGTTGTTGCGCCGAGCATTGCCACAAATAGAAAGCAACACCAGCAACAGTTTGGTGTTCGCTTGCATTGTTGTTGTTGTTGCGCTTTTTTTTTTATTTTACGCCCTTCTTCTACTTCAGCGCGCACTGCTTGAGTAAAGTCTGCTGGCCCTTGTGTTGCCTGCTCGTGCATTGTTGTTCTGCCTTTCGTTTGTTTTTCTCGCCTAATACTTGTTGTTGTGTTTTGAGTTGCTGGATTCTGTATTCTGTTGGCGATGGTCCGGAGTTGCTTGCCTGCCGCTGACGCTATCGTGTTATTGTTGCTGCCACAGCAGCGACTTGGCAAGTGTCAAATGCGTTTGTGTTGTGTTGTGGCGAGTGTAATAACAACAACAACGCCTGGATATATGTGCATATCAAATTTGGCGTGAAGTAATCAAAATTAAGGAAATTCATTTCTTTGTTTGAACTGCAGAGACGAGTGTATATCACGTGTGTGCATATGTTTGCATGCATGTATGTATGTGTGTGTGCACTCACATACACTTGCTTAAAGCCATAAATGTTCGAAAGTAAACAAACAGCGCTCAGAGCACTTACAGGAACGAATCTGTAGGCACAGAGCCACACACATACAAACAGACAATCGCTGCTTTTCACATATGTATGTGGTTGTATGTGTGTATGTATGCCTGTGTATATGCACGTATGTATATTCGTCTCACAAATCGGCATGCTGACGTTTGCACGTTCGAAATTTATGGAAACTTAATGAATTTCATATCGTTGTCAATTAGAAACGAAAGACTTAAGCGGCAAACTCGAACGCGCTGCGAACCAAATATAACAAAAACACATCCCAACAGACCTCTCATACTCATACATTGAAGCCAAAACTGCGAGCATCATTTAAGTGTCTTCATGCGTGTGAGTGTGTTTGTGTTTGTGTCGAATTTCAATTGTTGATGGTAATTTGTGTTGTGTTGTTGTAATTGATTGCTAGCAATTAGTTATGTGGGTTGGCAATAGAGTTAGCACAATTTAACCTCAAGAATGGCCAACTGACGCCGCAGACAATGGTCCTCAGCATTTGAAAGCGAAAATTGTTAAAAGATTACCCTTTGCGGTGATTTGTGGTATTTAGATATTTGTTTAACTACATATATATACAAATGCATGTGTTTGCTTGTATGTTTCGTGCTGAAGAAGTTACAAGTGAAAAAATGTCTAAATGATCTGGAACTGATGTATAAATGAAGCGCGGAAATACGTTTACCAGCGCAGGTGTACGCGTATGTGCGCTGAATTCCAATTGGGAATAGTTGCTCGCGGTCTAGTCGCTTACTGGTTGTTTCGTTTTAATGTTATTTGAAGAAAAATTCACCTTTAATGATGTGACATTTTTGGTTAGGTTTCTAGTGTTCAGATTTAATGGCTTATTATTTTTGGCGTAAATGATTTTGAGGTTTGCTTGTAGACTATACATTGGACTAGGAGCTCAAAAACCAACCAAGGCAAAAGCTTAGTATATATACATATGTATACATATTTATAGTGTAAAACTTTCCCCTTTTTGATACAAAAATTTCAAAAAATAGCGAATTTCTTCAAAGGTTTTTATATCAGATTTTGACTGTCTATAATTTACTTTTTGAAAACAATCCAACTTCCGACTTTATGCTTGAAAACAAACTAAGGTTTTTATATCCGATTTTTATAAGATAAGATAAATGATGAACCGCGACCTAAGATCTATTTTGCTCTATCCTAAGTCACAACGTCCAACTTAGCCCTAGCATACTGATAAGTTCCAGGGCGCTAATGAGGCGATGTGATCTCTATTTGAAAGCATGGGTCCAAGGGTCTTTATCCTGCGTCTGCAGACTGCTATGCTGTCAATTAGCAGGTGTTCTGGAGTTTCAGGCTCCCTGTTTCAGAATCGGTAATTTGCACAAGAAGCTAGGCCCATGTTATATAACTCAAGAGGCACGAGTTTATCGTGGCTAATGTAGAATGCGACAAGTAGCCTGTATTTGTCCCTAGGGTGGTTGATTACATATTTAAACTTGCTGAGGTTGTAACCACACTTTAGCAAATTGGAATGACGTATGCCTTGGAATTATTGCCAATACCTCCCTCTAGCTCATCAGCCAGTTCATTCCTGGCTATACCTTTGCGACCGGTAACCCAGATAAGTTGCACTTGTTTACGTTTCCGTGAGACGTGTTGTCGAAAGTACCTTCGATGTTTAGGAAAGCGCATAACATTATTTCCCCTCTTTCCAGCAACCTCTGTATCTTCGATGTAACTAGTGCCGAGCAGTATTAGTTGATCTGCCTCCTCTGTAAGCATGTTGGTTGGCTTGCAGTGGTGTAATTATCAGCGTCTTCGACTTTATTATATAATTAACGATATTTTCCATACTTTTTAGAAAGAATGAAGTTAGACTAATTGGCCTGAAAAATTTGCCAGTGTATAGTCCAACAAGGTGTGGCAGTAGGACCTCATATCCCTCTTGTAAAAGTCCTGGAAAGATAGCCTCGGTATCGGAGACTAGAATTTCGCGAATGAGGCCATATCATACTTGATTGAGTCCTCAGTAAACAGTCATCTTGCGATTACTCGGATAAACATTGATTTTTCCGTAATGTTTCCGGGAAATGCATTCGAAGAATTGCCGCAGCTGTTTCTTCCGCTCTGATCGTATTTGTACCATCGCATCATTTGATTGCTAATGCCGTGTCAGTATTGCCTCTGGTCAGGGTCTTTGCAGCCTAGCTACTTCTGGTATAGAGGTGATATTTTAATAGAAGTTCCTAAAGCTTTTAGGTTTTGCAGACCAAATCTCCTTACTATAGGAGGTTAGGTTGTATTTATATTCCTCCCATATCCTCGTAAGTTCGCCTTATTGAGCATACATAACTTTTTCTTAAGATCTGAGAGTTTAACAGGTTATATTAAGTTTATCTCGAAATAGTTTCAAAACTGGATCTGGGTCCTTTCCCGACCCACATGGATACGTTGGAGAGTTTTTGAGATATCTATGCACACAGGTCCGTTTCTGCCTAAGGAGCTGCTATTTGGAACAATGCTAACCACAATAAAGTTCTTGTATGAAAAAATTTTTAATTTGTTAAGGTTAGGTTAGGTAAGTCTGGTAAGCTAATGATAGTAGTATATCCCCGCTTCAACTCCGTCCTTCATTTTCGAGTCAACGGTATAAATGTTTAAAGTGCGTGCAGCTAGCATCCCTTTACGCCAACCATGTTTACTCTAAACCCTCTTTTCCAATTTGAAAAATGAGATCATCACCGACTGCTTGCCGAACCGCCATTACTCACCGAGCTACGCCCAGAAGCTCTATCTGTTAATTCTCCTGCAACCAGTAGTCGCTCCACCGATTTTGCTGCGCAGGTTTCAGCGAAGATATCAATAGATCACAGACTAGTTAGTTCAAGAGCTGACGTTAGAGTGGTTTTTAGAGCACAGGGCAGTGAACCTTTCCATTGGCTTCCGACATGCCTGACCATCAGAATCTGTGTAGCACCGGTGCAGAAGAGAGGAAGAAATTCCCCAGGTTGTGCCAAGTATCTGCCGAAATGCAAATAACCCATTGCTAGCCTTTCTCACTCTTTCATTTACGTAGTGCTTCCACAGCACCCCAATGTACTTGGTGCGGTCCTTGGGAGAGAGTTGGGTACCATTTATCACCTCCATGGAAGAATTTTGTATTTTCCTTGTGAATACAAAAATAGTGTACTATTTTTCCGGATTAATTCTCAGACCCGCTTGCAATTCTGGATTGCATTGAGAGGGGTCGTCATAATATTGCTATTGATGTGTGACAACTTCCCGTCACTAAAATGGCAATGTCATCTGTATCGTATTTCACAAGATATCTTCACGAAGTATGACATAGTCTATGACCTAAGGCAAGGCTACAATCTCCGAACATATTGTTCAGATTGGACAACTATAGCGTATAGCTACCATACAAACTGATCGCTCAAAATCAGGAAACAAATATTTTTATTCTCTTTTATGCTATCGTAAATGCATCTGTGAAGGGTATTACCGCTTCGGTGCAGTCAAAGTGATCATTTGATTTTTTCTAATTTCATTTCTGCACACCTAAAATATTTTCTTAGACATTTCAGCACTATTTTTCAATGTATGTCTCCATTTCAATATTTTACATATGTGTATATAAATATACATTATGTATATATGTATATATATTCGTTTGTATGTATATGTATAGATGAATATACAAATAAGTATGAGTAAAGTGTAAACCCACGTGCAGGGAATATGTGTAAACATCTTCATATACATATGTACATATGTGTATATATCTACATATGTATATTACCGTTGAGACCAATACGAAAGGTAAAGAATAACAAAGCCATAGACAAAAAAGACGCTTTAAAAAGTGACCAAACCGTAGAAGAATAGCAAAACAATAATAATAATAGCAACAACAACAACAAGAGTGAACACAACAAAAGAACGAAAGGTAGGTCTAAAGCCAAGCCAAGGTAAATGTGGAATCACCAGCAAAAAATAAAGAAAAAAAAACAACACAGACACTCACACACCTAACCAGCAGTAAAGGAGTTCAACCAGCAGCAGCAGCAGCAACATAGCAGCGTAGCAAACTAAAAAATGAGCATCGATAATTTTAATTCGAAACCAGTTTTCCTGTATTCCTCAATCAACACAACGAACCTGGTGCTGGTGCCACGCTCAACACTCGCTCTCCGCTTAATGACGTTCAAGAGCACAGCACAAAAAGCAACAAAACGGAAAGTAAAAGAATCAGGCTTGGCGCTCTTCGCTTAATTTTACTTGCAGCATTTGTATGCTAAATTGCTTTGCGCTGCACTGACTTGCTCAGTACAAAAGGTAAAAATTTCTTTGAAAAAATTTTCAGTTAGCTGCTCCCTGCCAAGACATTGCATTTTGTCGCTCATTGCTTTGTTTTCTACACAGTTCCAACTCTATTGCAGCCTGCAAGTCAATAATTATACAAAAACATTGCTTTTTTAGCGCTCACGTTGGTATATATTTTGCCGGCGGCTACAGGAAATATTCCGCGCTCTCGCAGCGGCCAAGAGCCAAGCGTTTAGATTATGATGAGCGAGAGCAAGTAAATAATTGCACAATTTACAAATTGCGAGCAAAGTCGAAAGCAAAGATGGCAGTTAATTTGGTGTGAGCGCAAAGAAAAGCGTAATTCGGTTGTCAAAACAAAAAGGCAACATATTTTGAAAACTCGTTGCAGATAATGTTGCATGCTCGAAAGTTGGAAATGTGTTGTGTTACTGCTTAAATTAACCGTTACTTGCTAATTGATTGTTTTGTTTACTTGAAATGTTCGAGGAATTTTGGTTTTTTCAAACGTACGGAAGGTATTATATTAAAGGTAAAATGAGCGTTACCCCTTAATCAATATTCCACCTAAATGTAGGCAACAATTTCTAATAATGTAATTATATAAAGATTGACCTAATTTAAAATCCTAAATATCTAAGTGGATCATAATTTTTTGATAAATTGCAGCAGAAAAGTAATTAATCTGTACTTCGCCCAAATGTAGGCAACATTTTTAATAATCAGATAAAGATTAAGCAACTTTAAAGTCATAAATATCAAACTAGATCATATCTTCTTGACAAATCACAGCAGGAAAGTCAAGAAGAGGCAGAAAAATTAGGAGCTAATATCTCTTTTCCATTAAAAGTAGAAAAGATCTGGATCTGGGTTGCCTATATGTATGCAATGTTTAAGAAATGTTGAGTTCGTTCCTTGTACTAACAGACTTTGAAGTTAATACTATATGAAATAACTAGAATTTCATCGAATTAAGTCACAGACCATGAAGCAATTTCTCTTTTTAAGCTTCAGTAGAGTGAGAACATTCAAAGGCTACTCAAGCATTTTTATATCCTGGATATACTGGGTGTACTAAGTTTGCCACGACGTTTATGATACCCAAAAGGAAACGTCGGAGACCCTATAAGCTGTATGTACATATCGCCACTGAGAATGCAAAATAACATAACCTCAATTTTTATAAGTTTACAAGCGTAGAGAAAACGTTATAATAGACACTATTACTATTAAAACAAAGTTTTAGTTTTGGTTATAAAGTGGTTATATATTGGTTATTATATCTGACAGCGACTTTTTTATAATACGTTGTCTTGCATTTTAGGTGACGATAGATATAAATGATCATCATGACGAGTTGAACCGATTTGAACATGGCTAGGACATGGACAGTCCATGGTTTGTCTCTTCGTCTGTATATTTGTATATAAACGAACTAGTGCCTCAGTTTTTGAGATATCGATCTGAAATTGTGCGCACACACTTTTCTCCGCAAAAAGCTGATTATTTGTCGGAAACGTTGATAACGGACTGCTATAGCTCATAGCTGCCTTTCAAACTGAGCTGTTCGAATCAAGTGCTTATATGGAAAACTTTCTCATTTGACAAGATATCCTTACAAAATTTGGTACAAAGCATTATTCAAAGCAACGGTATAAGCTCCAAAGAAATGGTTCAGATCGGACCACTATAGCTTATAGCTGCTATACAAACTGAACGATCGGAGTCAAGTGCTTGTGTGAGAAGCCTTTTCCTTCGACGAGATATCATCACGAAATTTGGCATGAATTTTTGTCCAAAGCAACTCTACAATCTCCGATGAAATCATTCAGATCGGTTCACTATAGCTCATAGCTGCCATACAGACTGAGCGGCTCGAAGCATGTGCTTATATGGAAAACTTTTTTATTTGATGAGATATCCTCAAGAAATTTGGCATGGGTTACTGTCAAAAGCAATAATGTTATCTCCAAACGCAAGGATTATAGTTCAAAGAACCAGTGTTATCTCCAAAGAAATGGTTTTGATCGGGTGACTATAGCATATAGCTGCCATACAAACTGTACGATCAAAATTAGGTTCTTTAAGGAATATTTCGTATTATGTAGGGTATTATGGCTTCGACAGAGACAGTGTTTAGACCTCAACTCGATGTCAAATCACGTTGCAGTAAGATTTCTTCTAAATACTAGTAATTTACTAATCATCTTATCAAAGTCTTGAGTACCCATATTAACAGCAAGCTTCAACAGTTTTGGATAGCAAACTTGTTTTAATCAGCAACTCACCTCGTCACCAGTGTGGTCAACACCTGCTCAAACTCTATCTGCCTGCCTATTATTATACCCAAACGAAATGATTTCGACTATTGATTTTTATCACATTAATATTACACCATTCGTTTGATAAAAAATGATGCCATAAAATTTTTATATTCTAACGCTCAGTAGAAGACAGAATTTGTCTACACGCTTGCGCGCTGTTGACCAAATCAAACGATTGGAAAGAAAATACTTAAGCGAGAGAGAGAGAGTGAGAGAGAGCGCGTTAGCGAGCGAAAATGAAAAGTGAGACTTGGAAAAACAAGTGAAAATTTCTGGTTTTACCTGTATGTAAGTGCCGAAGTACCGAGCTGAACAGGTACGTAGCCTGTCTGCTCTCCAATGCGCGGGCATAGCAAGTCCTGTTCTAGCGCTTGTGGCAAGAACTTGAGTGCGCACATTTCTACTTGCACTCAAATGCAAGTGCACGCTCAGCGGCGATGAGATTTACGCTTGCGCTCTGTGTTACTTTTATTGCCTGTGTTGACTGTGCTGCCTGTGTTGCCCGTGCATTTGCTGTTTACTATGTTTTTTTGTTGGCCATTATTTAGTTACGCGCTCAGCACTAATGAGCGTTGAGCTGTGGCCCAAAACAAGTTGCCACATTTGGTGAGAGTCCAGCGCTCCAAATGGTATGTTCTTGTTGGCAGTTCGAGTTGTTGCTGTTGTTAACTGCAGTTGGTCATTGTTGTTGTCTGCAGTTGGTTGTTGTTGTATGCGGCCGTTGTAAATTGTAAATGATCTTGCTGGACAGCTTTTCCAACAGTTACAGTGTGTGGACATTTTTGTTGGCGCTACCGTTGTTGCTGTTGTTGCTGTTGTTGTCCTCTTTGCTATTGCTAGTTGGCTTTGCGCTTGATGTCTTCACTGCTTTGTTGTTGTTGTTGTTGCTGCATTAAAAAATGTCTGCATTTGTTGTGCGCTGGTTGCGTTCACGGCGCACAGTTGTTGTTGTAATTGTTGTCTTTGTGTTTTTTTTGTTTTTGTTGTATTTGAGATTTTTTTGTATGTCGTTTTTCTTGTGTTTGTTGTTTTTGTTGTATTTTTGTATTTTTGTTTTTGTTGTATTTTTGTTTTTTTGTATTTGTTGTATTTATTGTTGTTGTTGTTTTTGCAGCTTTTCTTGTATTTTTTGTTTTTGTTGTTTTTGTCATTTCTTTTTCTTGTTGTCTTTGTCCGCATAAATACGTGTCTGTGGCAAGTTGCAACCAGCCGCAATGCTAATTGAGAGTTCGGCTGTCACTGAGAGCGACAGCAGCTGAGAGAGTGGGAGTGAGCGTCTTATTTGTTTAGCCGTAAGCCAACGTTCTGGCGCGCTCTCGCCGAGCAAACTGCCAGTTGGCCATATCTGAACACCTCCATTCCGGCCGACACGCACTCCAGCAGCTCGAAGCCTCTCCAGTTTTGTTACGACCGCGATTTTGTGTAGCAGCGTTGCGCGGACGTTTCGTGTTTCGTCGAATTTTTGGATTTTGTGCGCACTGAGACGCGTTCGTGGAGTTTCTCAGTTCTTAATTTTACAAAAGCAAAGTTGCAATAATTCTGTGAAGTTTTCTAAAGAATCGGAAGATACTAAAAGTGAGCAAGTAGTGCTAAATCACTAAAAATATATAAAAATTTGATAATTTGATATTTTGTGGAAAAATTTTCAACGGCATTGTGCGGAAATAGAAATTTGCAAGCGCATTGTGCATTGTGTTGCCACATGAAATATATATGTACATGGTTGCATACACGCCTCTGAAATTGTGAATTCTTTGCAATTCTTCTAAAAAGTGCACGCGTCTACATACATACATACATATATAGCATAAATATATATATATTAATTCATGTTGCAAATAAAATGTGTGCACGTCATGTGTTTGTTGCATATTCGTGCGCCCTACGCGGCGGCGCTGAAATGTTGTAAGCAGCGTAGCGCTTAGAAATAAAGTTGAAAATCTGAAAATAATATTAGTACACACATACATCTTTAGAAAGCCATGTGCAAATGTGCCCAATACAATTAGAAATTAGAAGTGCTTTGAATACCGTTAAGTTTGTGAAATTGTGTTTATTTGTGTGTAAGTGCAACATTGGCCTTTGCAGGCAGCAAAAGCCATTTGAATAAATATTATAATATAACAAATATTGAATACTAAAAAAAGTTTTGTAAAACAACAATAACAACAAATCCCAACACAGCAACAACAACTTTGTCGTACGCTTGCAGTTTAAGGATTACAAGTTGCCGCAACGTTGGTGCAACATAAATGGTAAATGCATGCACAACTTTCATTCTAAAAAAATAAAAAATAAATTGAAAAAAAAAATTAAAAAAAAAACAAAAGAAAAAGTAAAAAAAATAGAAAAAAATTAAAAAAATTAAATTATTTTTTTTTTCTTAGAAAAAAATTCTAAAAAATAAAAATTAAATTATTTGCAATTTTCTTAGATTTTCCTTAAATATTTTCTTTTGACTCCGCTCCGGTGGTGTGTGCGCCGTTTGTGTGTAAAATTCTGGTTTAGCGCATTCAAGGCATTAGTATTTTTGTTTTGTGCAGCGTGTTTCATCGTTGCATGCAACAAGTAGGCATATGTGCTTTGAAACTGTTGAATTGTTGTTTGAATTTGTTACGTCCGTGACTGCGTTGTATATTTGCCGCCGCTGCTGCTTGACAGCCGCTGCGTGCTTGGCATACGCTTGCGCACCAGCGACGGAAAGTCGAAGTTCCTGCAGTTCAATCGTGTGTGTGTCGGTTTGTTTTTCCATAAACCCAATCATATATGAATTCAAATGCATTGTGTTTGCTGCTAGTGAAAGAGACGTTGTGTGTTTGTGGAAATCTGAAAGTCGTTTGTTGAAAAGCCCATACAAAATTGGTGCTGTTTGTTGTTGTAAAAAAGTGTCTGTGCGCCTATAGTGTTATGAGCTTCATTTTAACAGTTATTTTAATAAATCGCAGCAGTTGTAGTTTGATTAAGCATGCACCTTACTATTTTTAAAGTCTATAGAAAAGCATGCTCCCCATATTTTAGTGGCAAAGACGAACTGTTGGAAATATATACTGTTATCTGAGAGTATGGAAATGTTTCAGCCACGCTGACTTATTGAATGCTTTCTTAAATATATTTTTAAAATTACTTTAACGAATGATTCGAGTAAAATTTCGTTAAGATATTTCCACAAATAAAAATGTTTTCCATACAAGGACATGATTTTGATCGGTCAGTTTGTATGGCAGCTATATGCTATAGTGCTTGAATCCAAATAATTTCTTTAGAGATTGGGTCAATACCTTAGACATTAATCCACGCCAAATTTCGTGAAAATATCTTTTCAAATAAAAAATTTTTCATACAAGAACTTAATTTCGATCGTTTACTTTGTATGGCAGCTATATGTTATGGTAGCCCGATAGCTGCATTTCCAACAAATGAGCGGCTTCTTGGCGAGAAAAGCACGTGTGAAAAATTTCAGTTCGACAGCTTAAAGACTGAAAGACTAATTCCGGTATAGTCCACAGACAAACGGACGGATAGATATACTGACACTAAATCTCCGCTCCGTCGAGCTGATCATTTATGTATATACTATATAGAGTCTGTGACGTTGCCTTTTTGGCTGCTGAAAAAATTGTGGCAAACTAAATAACCTGCTTGGGGTATAAAAATATGAAAGCTTCATCATTCTTCATAACGGCATTCAAAATTCTGTTAGATTTTCAAAATTGTTTAAATCTATTTAGAATCACTTGCTATCTTCTCTGATAATTTTTTTAGGTAATATCAGAGAAATCTTTATGGAGAAAAGTCCAAAATTTATTCTGACTTTGCTTTTGTAGAATTCCAAAAATGAGTGACATCGTTTTGGAAACATTATATATCGTTGCCGAAAAGGCAAAATAACGTAACATCACTTTACAGGCCAAAAAAAAACGATATAATAGAAACCACGCATATTGAAACAAAATTTCAGTTTTGGTTATAAAATGGTTATATATTGGTTATCAAGTGGTTATATATTGGTTATCAAGTGGTTATATATTGGTTATCAAATGGTTATATATTGGTTATTATGTACTCCTTCTTCTTTACTGGCGTAGACACCGCTTATGCGATTATAGCCGAATCAAAATTATCGTTATAAAATGGTTATATATTGCTTATTATAAACTCCTTTTTAATCAAAATTTGAGTTTTGGTTATAAAGTGGTAATATATTGGTTATCAAGTGGTTATATTTGGCAGCGGCTGTTGAAAATTTTATGATACAAATATGTAATATGATGTGGTAAATCATAAGCAATAAAAAACTCAAAAATTGTTTGATGAAAAGTTTTGCATTTTAGGTGACGATAAATATTTCTTATACATAAAACCTGGAATCATCTTTCTGGCTTTATACTATACCAAATATGGTTGAAAATATGAAAAAATTTTGTAGAAAATTTGTTGTTGTTTCACATCGTGAAAAGCTGCGTCCTTTGCTTTTACAGCAATAAAATAAACATCTATGAAGCTCCTTCGCTTTTCAAATAAACTTTTCATGCAACTTCGCATATCTTCAGACATCGCACCGAACTGGCGGTAGTGGAAATTAAACGTCTGTGAAAAATTTGTATTGGCTACTAAGTGTTTTGCTAATTTATAGGTTCGAACACAGCAGTTATTCTTTTCTATGGCTTCACAAAGGACCACATATACAGTCCACATGCGATCTCTCTAGATCAGCCATTTACCCTAATATAACCCTAACCTTTCATGCAGCTGAAACTATTCCAGAAAAAGCTCTTAGCTTTCATCTTCATGATAACATTTCTTTGGCACTGTAGATCAAAAGTATACATAATCGAATAGGCTACAAATGAAGCCATCTTCGAAATTTATTGACGCTTGAAAAACCTATAAATATGGAAATCCAACTGAATAATGCTTAACCAACAACACAGCTGACTTAATGTCAGACTATTTAGGCACATAACTGCTGTAAGGTTTATATGTAATGCTGATATATAAATCGTTCGTTTATGTGAATAATTGTTTGATAATGATTTAAGAGGTTACATGGGTTTCCTAAGGTAAAATACAGCCATTTCTCAAGAATTTTTTTCTCATGTGAATAATGAAATATTTTATTAGAATTTCTTATTATTACAAATATTTACTATTAACAAAAATTCTGAAATTAAAGAAAAAATTTAAACTCGGCAATTGTGACGCTATTTCCGGTGGCCCTCCAGAAAAAATGCGCCTGCGTTGGGAGGATAACTCCATACAGGATCAGCCAAAGTGAAAAAATAGGTGTTTTAGTTACAACCTTAACTTAGAACTTTGACGAAGGAAAAAACTGAAAATTGGATTTTTGGCAGATATTTTTACAAAAAAAAAAAAACATGAAGATTACATCGTCTCACAGCATCCACCAACAACTCCAATAGTGACATGAAATAGCTCAAAACTTCAAGCTGCCATAATAGTATTCTCTCTCGCATACTTATCCCGAATATTTGGCTCATTAGGGCGAGCAGTTGTGGAAGAAAAAAAAGTGTAAATAAAGAAAATCGAAAAATGCCAGCAAATCGATCGCTAATGTTATTTCGTTAATGTCCGCGACGATGGCAAAGCAGGCGCTGTTATCGTAATTAAGGCAACTGCAATAACAATAAAAAATCAAAATTATTACAAAGCAATACAAAATCAAAAAAAAGAAAAACTAAAACAGCTTCACACCTCAGCGCGACGGCGCAGGCGCAAAAGTTGTTTTGGGCAGCGAAACGAATATGCCGCCAGCAACAATAAATTTCACACGTACGCGTGTATTATATATCTCGTATATATATACATATGTATATCTGCTACATAAGTACATACACACATGTATACTTATGTACAATGCTTGGCACTCGTACGAAGCTCGTGTGTTATTTTAAAGGCTTGTGCCGGCTAACCAAAGCATACCAACACGGCGACCAGGCTGCTGTAATAGCGGCTAGAAACTCGCTTATGAATAGACTTATATGTTGCCATAATTTAAGCTTCGGCTTAGCTCCGGCATAATTGTTAGTGTTTGTTCTGCTTGATTTTTTTTTGTTTTTTTTTTTGGTTTTCGGGGTTTCGCTTTTTTGAAAACTTTTTGGTGCGGCTGTCGCTGAGGAGGCGTGTTAGCCGCTGCTTGGTGTGAATGAGGTGTGAATATGTCTCTGTATTATTATTAATTTTTTTTGGTATGTCAACAAGTGTGCGTTGCTCGGGTGCGAAAATTAAATTGTATTAATTGCTTTTCAGTATGTGTTAATTTCGTGTCGGCATTTGCTTACAAGCATCTTTAAAGATCTTAATTTCATGTTTAGATAAATATTTTTTGTTTAAAAAAAGTTGTGTAATTTTTTTTTTAATTTGGCAGGACCATAACTTGAACAGCTGGACTAGCTTGACTATAGTTAAATTAAACAGTAGCCATACATAACATATTTCATATCAAAAACTTTTTCTATACAAAAGATAAAAAAAAACATTTATTTTAAATTAATTAATTTTCGTTTTGAAATATAATTTTAGTTTTATTAAGAAAATAATAAAATTGAAAAGAAAAAAATAAAAAACCGTTACAACTATTTTTATTAATTAATAATTAAATTTTTACTATTGAGATGTAATTTTAGTTTTAATAAAAATAATTTAAAAAATTACAAATATTTTAAATTAATTATTTATTTATTTTTTTTTTTGAAATATAATTTTTGATTTAATTAAAAAAATAATCAAATTGAAAAAAAAATATAAAAATAGTACAACTATTTTAAATTAATAATTATTTTTTATTTTTTATTTTTAAAATATAATTTTTGAATTATTAAAAAAAAATAATAAATTTAAAAATAGTCTTACTTTTTTCTTCCTACTTTCTTAGCTTTTTTAATATTTTTTCTACTATTATGTTTTTTGAAAATTTAGATACTAAATAATTTAATTATTTTTTTTATTTTTTTTTACAATTTTTCGAATTCTAAGAATATCTCTTCAATAGATTAAAATTTATATATGAATTTATTAATGATTTTCCAAAATTCTCTACTCTACACATATTATTGTTCAAAACAGCTTCTACTTGTATATCTAAAGGGTGATCAACTTCGAGGTTCCCTACTTTTTTAATGAAAAACCACAGAAACTTAAAATTTAATTTATAATAATTTATTATAATTCGAAAGAACATTTGTCATTTATTTTTTGAAGATTGACTCTTTCAAATGTTGGCCGCGGCTTCGTCCCAGCTGATCTATCCCTTGAGTCTATTTTCGGATGATTCGTGCGAACATTTCGACTGGTAACTTTCGAATGATACGCGTGATGTTTTGCTTCATGGTCTGAATCGAAGCGGGATTGCCAGCATAGACTTTAGACTTTACATATCTCTAAAGGAAAAAGTCTAACGGTGTAAGATCACAAAGTCTCGGTGGCCGATCGACCGGCCAAAAACGTGAAATTATCTGCTCACTGAGGTGTTCTTTCCATAAATCCATTGATAAATTCGATGTGTGGGAAGTGAACGCTGTCTTGTTAAAACCAAATGTAACCAAGACTACGAGCTTCAATTTCAGATATCAAATAGTTGGTTATCATGCTGCCACTGATGGTTACGTTCTCAGTGGCATAATTTTTGAAAAAATATGGACCGATGATTTCACCAGCCGACAGACCACACCAAAACCTTTTTTTTCTGTATCAAATGATAGCTCTTGAATGTCTTCAGGTTGCTCTTTGGTCCAAATGTGGCTTATATATAACAAAATGGATTTCATCACTGAACAAAATTCGGCTCGAAAACGTCGGATCCTTTTGGGACTTTTTTTGGAGGAGCACATAGAGCGAAGCGATGTCGCTTCGGAAAGTCGAGCGGCTTCAGAACAAACTGTATTTTGAACTCTTTTAAATTAAAATCTCGACGTAAAATACTACGGCTGCTATATTTTCTTCGCTGCGTGCTGGACGTAGTTTATTCGGTCGAATATTATTCAATAATGTATGCTACTAAGAAATCAAGGCATTCTTGCCCTATCTTTGATGAAACCGTAACAAATTTTGGTGACTTCAAAACCGCCAGGGCTATCTGTATATACAAGTATAAATATATTCCATGTTGTGAGTAGAGTCTTTGTGAGAACAAGAATACCTACTTCATTTATTGCTGTGATTTCCGCTTGGTAGACACTGCAGTGGTCTGGTAGTTGGAAAGGCGAAGCTGGTATCTATTTTTATTGAAAAGAGATCACCTCTCCCTCATCTCACTTGATTATCTAGTTTGGACCTATCCATATATATTCTTATCCCTGTGTCCCTGTCCCCCCTACCTCTTTACCAGTCTTCTCTGGAAGGGTAGGCAAATTTAGGACCGAACTTAGGTTACATTTTGTAGGATTTCGAAAATCCGTGGCATTAGATAGAAACATACAAAGTAGCTTAAAATGCTCTTTCCCACCATCCTTTTGCAGTTGTAAAGTTTTGTGGTTGATTTCTTTACTCTAGCATCTAAGCTTGGTTTACATGAAAGCTTCCTGCCTAAAATTTGTTTAGAAGCTTGTCCTTTCATCTGTTGTTAACATCATTATCACGTCGTTAGTCCGTAATCATTTCTACTAAGATTCATAAATATATCTCCGCTATATCTCCACTATTTTATGGCGCCACATAAAAGTGGCACAAAATCAATTTATACTATGCAACATGTTGCAAGAGTGAGTGATTATTTGCAATTTTAGTGCGCCACTCCCCGAATTTTGTCCAGCAACAGCTTTAGACTTTATAATTTCGGCATTTTCAGCATTTTCTTTGCCTTGCCATTTTTCATTCCTTCCAATTCATTTTTGTTGCACTTGCAGCAACTGCGGCATGTAATTTGCTTTGGCATTGGGTTTGCTAATGAACTTCGCGGTGAATGCGATTTGCCAATTATTCATTTCAATTAAGTGTTGAAGTCATAAAGGTGACAACTCAAGACAAAACAGGCATAATTAACCGAACCGTGGGGACCAAGGCGCGAAGAATGCGCCAATTAATACTACGAATGCCCGGCACTCGAGAGCAGAGCGGGGTTAACGGTACTAGGTACTTGGGTGGTTATTTATATAGCTGTATACTATATACAAATGTGTGTGGCTGTGTGTTTGAGTGCGCCAATCGGTTTGTCAAGCGGACATTGACGCCTCCGCTATCAATTTATCGCGCATACTTCGCATATATTAAATATTTATGAGCGCACTTGAATATTTACATACAGCTCGCAATCGTATATGTGTGTGTATGTGTAAGGTAAGCGCCCTGCGCGACAGTATGCCATTTAATTGCATATAAAACATAATGTTACTGGCAATTAAACGCATTAGCAGCTCAACTAAGCTTAAGTGAGCCGCAATAAAAGCACTCAACGGTCCGGCACGCAATCGCTTTGGTTTACTCAGCCACCTAAACAACACCACCTCCAACAACAACAACAAAAACGAAACATCAAAACGTGTAATAAACAATTTTTCGGTGTCGCAGCTTGTTTGCTATTTGCTGATTGCTGCCAGTGACACACACACACACCCATATACATGCGCCTGGGTAGCGCCTGCGCTAGACAAGCGCCCAGTACGCGCCGAGTAGCGCTGCAGCGCCCATTTGGTTGTTGTTGTTGTGTGCGCTTTGTGATTTCAGAACAGCGAAAAGCGGGCAATAAAAGTGCAGCCATAAATGTCAGAAAGAATCAACTTAGAATAAAGCAAAGCGGCAATAAATGTAAGAGCTACAAATAGTGTGGCAGTGACAGCTGAATTCATAATGCTGACCATGAACCAAGTTGGGCACCAAGTGGGGGTTCAGCAGTTGCAGCAATAGCACAACAGTACAACAGCACAACAACAAAAGTAATAAAAGCAAAAACAATAATGCACTTGTTATTGCTGTTGTTGCTGGCAAATTGCAGTCACACGTTTTTTGTTGCTTTTGATGTCGTTAAACTAATGGCAGCTTAAAAGCAATATTACCAATAGCAACAACCAATCGCAACAACAACAAATCATAGCGTTCTACATAGCGTATTGGCAATTACTTGCAGCGTGTTGTTGTTCGGCAGCTTGTTTCGGCAATCAGAATTTGTTAAACAAATGTTTGCAAGCAGCTCGTTCTTAACGAAGCCAACATGTGGCGCACGTAGCAAAAACCACCGACATTGTTGACAGGCAGTGAAGGCAGGTGCGTAGCGCTTGCAACATGTTGTGGCAGCAAGGGGGAGGTGGATTGTACCGAATATTGTACGAAATATTCGAGCGAAAAAATACGTTGATATGTGCCGAAGTAAGCAAAACAAATATTTTCGAATACGAATATCGAAAATTTTGAAATTTTTCGAAAATAAGTTTTTGAAATTTTTGAAAATTTTCGAAAATAAGTTTTTGAATTTTTTTTTAATACATACATACATACAAACATTTTCTAATACTATAAATTCTTGAACGTTCTCGAAATATTAAAAAAAAATTTTGTTGTTTCAGATTACATATTTTTTTCAATAAGAATTGCCAAATTCTTGATCAATTTAGAAATATTCAAAAACACTTTTTTTAAATTATTTCATACATTTTCCAATTTCAAAATTCTTGTACATTTTTGAAAAAAAGGTTTTTAAAATTACATTCTCACATTTTATACAACGAATTATTGAATTTTTGAACATTTTTGAAATATTCATAAATATTTTTTTTAATTACAAAATTATTGAACATTTTCAAAAATAAGTTTTTTAAAAATACCTGTGTAATATATTTTTTCGTATAATAATTTCAAAACTCTTGAACATTTTCAAAAATATGTTTTCTAAAATCACGTATGTATGTACATACATTTTCTAATGCGGTTTTCAAAGTTCTTCAACATTTGCGAAATTTTCCAAAAATAAGATTTTGAAAATTACACACCATCCATACATTTTCTAATACGAATTTCAAAATTTTTCAGCATTTTAATTTTGGTCTGCATAAACATAATATTATATACATATCTATAAAATAGGAGAAGAGGGTATTTCTTAATTTTCAATAAGATTTCGAAATTTGAAGGCAAATATTTCGATTTTTGAGATCACATTCGAATTTGTTTTTTTCGAAGGGTTTTCTTAATTTACGTACTGATTCAATGGGGTTTCGAATTTTAAAGGCAAATATTTCGATTTTCGAGCCCAACTTCGAAATTAGTTTTAACTTGCATACTGATTCAATAGGGTTTCGAAATTTGAAGGCAAATTGTTATAGATCATTGAAATAAGAGGAAAGGTTATGTCTGTCTCAATAAGATTTCGAAATTTGAAGGCAAATATTTCGATTTTCGAAACCCATTTCAAAATTGGGTTTTCCTGGAGTATTTCTCAACATGCATACTGAATCAATAGGGTTTCGAAATTTGAAGACAAATATTTCGATTTTCTAGCCCAACTTCGAAATTGGATTTTCGAAGTTAGCTCACCCAAAAATGTTATAGATCATTGAAATAAGAGGAAAGTGTATTTCTGTCTCAATAAAATTTCGAAATTTGAAAGAACATATTTCGACTTTCGAAACCAACTTCGAAATTGTTTTTCGAAATTAGCTGTCATATAAGCTTTACCACGTTATTCATATATATTGAGAAAAGGGTATACATTTTTAGTAACTTACATTTCAATAAGGTTTCGAAATTCGAAGACAAATATTTCCATATTCGAGACTAACTTCGAAAGCGCAGAAAGTTTTTTTTCTTACTTATGACTCCACCACTTGAAAAATAACGATTTTGTTTAACACCTAGACGAATTTTTTACACTGTTATGGCAGAAATTATTGCAATCGCATTTTCCACAAAAATCAATAGTCTCATTAACTCCCCTTAAAGTTAGTTGGTGTAACGTCACTGCATTAATCATGCAGGCATTTTTGTTTTCTTGAGAAATATGAAATATTCGTAATTGTAGTAAATGCAATTTTTGATTGACCTTTTTGTCAAAATTTCGCAAAGGTGTGGGGGTGACGGTCACAATTCGCGTTAACTACGTGAAATAATACTTCATTATATAAATATGAAACCAATCTGTAAATGTGGAAATAAATACAAAAGCGCTAGACTTAAGCCACAAACGTGTCACAACGCGCTTAAACCGTCCTAATGCGCATAAAACACGAGCGCAACGTTTTGCTTTTCGTTTTTGGGTCCAAAGTCAGTTTGTCGTTCGTCGCCGCGCGCTGAGCTTGTGCAATTGTTATTGTTATTATTTTGATTAAATCATTTATTGGGTGCGAAGTAAAGCTTTGCCTGCATACCGCTTCCAGCAATACTCTGTCTAATTTATTAATTCAAAACAATATTTCCTTTTTTTTGGGTTTTATGCGCATTCGATTTCTTGGAAACACCGTTAATGTACTCATTAATGGATTGTGCATTTCTGATTTATATTCCTTATTTATATTTTGTTGTGGCATGAGTCAGTTAAACAAATGGATAACTACCTACAATGCAGTTGTTTGTTGTTGTAGTGGTGAATAGATGTTTTAGTTGTTGTGGCGGCAGAAAACATTCCTGAAATAATCACATTCGAGGGTTAGTCTCAAGTTGACTGTTCTTGGCCGCATACAAATGCGGATTGAACTCTGTCAAAGCTTAAAAATAGTAGCGTCACAACGACCTGTCTGCTGAGAAAATCTCAGCTTCAGATGCTTTTGTTTTTTTTAGAAAATTGTCTAATTCATTCAAATGAACATGGACCAATAAGACTCGCCTCCTTCTGAAGATAATCGAAAAGATTCTGGATGACTGCATTAGGGACTAGATTCCATCGGTTAACCTATCGACGGCTCAATATGGCTATGTGAAGGATAGAGCCAGAGGGACTGCACTTCACTCGTTAAACTTAAATATTGATAAAGCTCTAGATCATAAGAAATACTATACCCTGGGCGTAATTTAATAATGGCGCAATCGTTAATAGTCCGGTAGCAGCCGGGATAATGCCCACCGTCACAGCGTGAATAAAAGTAGTAGAGGAAGTTTAATGCAGAATGGAACGAAGTCAGATTACTCAGATTAGTGCGAGTATGAACTCCTCAAAGATGCGTACTATCTGTCCTCTCTCCTGTGGTCACTTTTAGCAAATGAGCTTCTGGGAAAATTTGAACGAAGAGCACCCAAACTGACAGCCTATGCAGACGACATAGCCATGCTACTAGTGAAGGGCAAGTTCCTAGACATAAGAAGTAGTGTATTAAATAATGATCTAATGCCAACACCAATGGATAATAACGGCAAACATAAAGGTAAATGCCAGTAAGATATGGTACGCTTTACAAGGAGGTACATGATGCAGCCTTAGCAACTCTTCACGGGGTATTTGTTCATATGCATTGGTTGTTGTTGTTGTAACCGCAGAATTCTTCCGAATTGACAGTCCTTGGACAGATAAAAATTCGGTTCCGTTCCGGTTACGTAGACTCGACTGTCATGGGAACGGCTGAATTACGCATTGGTGTTACATTACGGTAGTCAATCCAATCATGCTTTATCTGAAAGAGAAGGTTTCAAGTTACACTAGAAGAGACTGGTTGGCTCAGGGGAACGCGACCCATCAGCAGAACTTTCAACATCTACACGGTAAGATTAAAAACGGCCGGGAAGTAGGCGCCGAGATCTATTGCGCAAAGCTCAGGCGACTCTTCAAGGTGTCGAAATACTGCAGTATCTTCCAGAAAGAAGTCTATGTGGTCAGGAAAGCAACTAAGATAACCAACTTGCAGAAAAGGTCATAAAGAATATTAATACATCGATAGACCAGCGGCAATTAGACAAATAATCTCACATTACACTTCGTCGGTGAATGTTCTTACAAGCAGAGAAGCAGTAGATTTAGGGACTGCAGGAAAGCGGTGCATATATACTGGGTTCCTGATGAATTTGTCAAAAGTAAGATCCGCTTGACTACTGAACCAGTTCACGGAAGTCGCTAGACACGATAACCAACGAAAGTTCCGAAAAGGCTGACAGATGGATCAGGATGAGTTGGAATGCCTTAGGGCCATATAGGATCGCTAAGATCATGTGCGAAAGAGTGGATTAAGATTAATAAATGAGGAATGCACCGCAACCTTAGGTCTATTGTGCCCTAAGGGGTGGAATGAAAATACGCAGGTTTTCTACTCCCAAGACCTCAAAAAAAGACTAGGACGGTTGTGGGGCTAATCACTGTTCACAATTTACTGGCATCTCATGCAGCCGTACGGACATTATAAACGATGACACGTGTAGAAAGTGCATGGAAGTTGGCATGAGAGAGATGTTGGAACACCTATCACTGACAGTCATACTAACCTAGCGAAAAATATTTCGACCAATAAGTTTTCACGCGAAATTCAAATTAAAAAGTCTTACTATTTTTTGCCCACAGTATTTTTTGTTCACTTATCTCTCTTCTGTCACTGAAAATTGAGGGCAGTAATAGCTTATTTAGCCATTAGAGTAGTATACATGTACACACGCATAACTGCATTCTCAAGCTTATTGATTTGGACGAATTTCACACGGCTCTTTTCTAGCATTTTATCGGACATTGTCAACGCTGTGCCAGCCACTAACCGCCTTAGCCACTACCCACTTACACATACAGGCATAACGTAGCTTTGTTGTTGTTGCCTTTGTTGCTAATATTTCTACATCAATTAATTTCTGCCAAATGACAATTGAATTCTGCAATTGCGGTTGTCAAAAGTGCGATGGGTTATCGCTGACGCTGTCATCAGCTGTGGAATTCAGTTAGTTAGTTGGCCACTTAGGCCGCGAGCCGCGCGCCGCTTGGTAAGTGGGATGTCAGCGTCATCATTAAGCGATGAACTGTGGCGAAGCGGCGCGGCAATGACGCTGAGAACGTTTCGGATATTAGCAAAAGTTGATGATGGTGATTGAGCAACAACAGCAGAGTCAGCAGCAGCGGCAGCAACAAAAATAGTAACAACAGCTTTAAGCGACGAAAGTTGAGCCTATAACTGTTGTGTGGAAGTGGAAATTGACGATGGTAGCTGGCGGAACGGCGGCAGCGGGAGCACAACAATGAAATCTGCTCAATTTGCTGCGCTGATGCGCTTCACTGAGTCCGTGAGTCCGTGTATTTTCGCCAGTGCCAAGCGACTACTCCTAGTCACCATACATGCATGATGAGTGCCAGTCTGTGTGTGTGTATATGCGCTGGGAAGAACGTTGCGCCTTCGTGTTGCTGCTGAAAAATGAAATATTGACAATTTAAACGCTGTTGCTAGGAAGCCATCGGCAGGCAGCCAGCCGGCAACCTCGGCCGCAACAATTCAACAGCTTTCAGTGTCAATATTATTTTCATTGTCACATATTTTCGAAAGCAAAGAGCGCAAAGCAAAAATCCAGCAAATAATCATAAAAAAAGCTGGAAAAATAAATGAAAAAGTCACAAAAGCAAAAATGTGCAATTGCCAGGCAAGCAATAATGAAGGAACAACTAAGCAAATTGGCGTTTAGTCGGTCGCGTTTGGTCGACCATTAAAGTGCCACTTATGTATGTGTGCATTATATGCCTGTGTGTGTATGTGGAAAGTCTGCAATTATCCGCTGCAGTAGCGACAGTAGTCACCAGCAATTCGTAAAGTGCTCAGCGGCAGGCATACGGTAAATGAAAAAGCGGCAATGTCAGCTGCAGGCGCGGCAAGTGCGGCAGGCAGCAGAGTCGAAACTATGCGCGTTGCCATTTAAGGTGCCAGCAATTGCTATGTGCGCCGACGCGACAGCAACAAATATATATTGTTATTATAAATATAAGCAACTAGAAATATTTTATATACATGTGCGCGTGTGTATGTGCGTTCGTACGACAAACTGGATGCAGATCCTTTTTCGGTCTCGATTGGTTGTTGAAAAATTAGCTTATTTACATTATATAAAGATTTTTGGATACATATTTAATTATTTTAGATATGATAAGACAAACCGTTCACTTTGCTTGCACCGAAGCTATAATACCCTACACCAATATGAAAGATTCTTAACAAATACTTGATTTTAATTGGTGCGTTTGTATGACAACTATATGATATAGTGGTCCGATCAGAACAAATTCTTATGAGATTGTAACATTATTTTAGAAAATATCTCATGCCAAATTTCGTGAAGATATCTCGTTAAATGAAAAAGTTTTCCATACAAAAACTTGATTTTATTCGGTCGGTTTGTATGGCAGCTATAAGTTATAGTCATTCGATCTCAACAATTTCTTCAGAGATTGCACTATTACTTCAGACAATAAACCGTGTCAAGTTTTGTGAAGATATCTCATCAAATACGAAAGTTGTTCATATAAGCACTTTTTTCCGATCGCTCATTTTGTATGAGAGCTATAAGCTATAGCCATTCGATCTAAAAAAATTTCTTTGGAGATTGTATAACTGCCTAAATTAACGATCCATGCTAAATTTTTTAAAGATATCTCGTCAAATGAAAAAGTTTTCCATAGAAGCACTCGCTTTCGATCGTTCAGTTTGTATGGCAGCTATAAGCTATAGTCATCCGATCTAAAAAATTTCTTTGGAGATTGCCGTCACTGCTTTAGTTAAAGATCCATGCCAAATATCTTGAAGATATCTCGTCAAATGAAAAAGTTTTCCATAGAAGCACTCGCTTTCGATCGTTCAGTTTGTATGGCAGCTATAAGCTATAGTCATCCGATCTAAAAAATTTCCTCAGAGATTACATAACTGCCCGAGTTAATGATCTATGGCAAATATCTTGAAGATGTCCCATCAAATGATAAAGTTTTCCATACAAGCACTTGATTCCGATCTTTCAGTTTGTATGGCAGCTATATGCTATAGTGATCCAATATCAGCGGCTCCGACAAATAAGCAGCTTCTTGGGGAGAAAAGGACGTGGACAAAATTTCAGATCGATGTCTCATAAACTGATGGCACTAATAAGCAATAATACACGGGAATACCTTCAATCTCCATAAGTGATATTCCCTAGATACATATAAACACATACATATACATATATACATACACATGCATATGATCCATGTAAACGTGTATGTATTATATTTATACATTTTATCTGTCGCTGTCCCTGCTTACATGCGTGTATGGCTACCTGCGCGGCCTAGTCAGCACAAAACCCTTTCGAAATGCCACTTTTAATTGTATACAGTATATTTATAATACATAAATATACATACGTATATATATATAAGTTTGTCTCAACACATGACTGTCATTTGCTCCCAAACATTGCGTCACTTTGGTATTTTAGTGGCCACTAAAAATTTTGATTATTTCCTATATTCGCCCTTCATCTCTTCGTCTTTCAATAAAAAATCTTTTATTTTCGTCTCATTTTTTGTCTACACGTACATTCTAAAAACATTTAATGGGCTTGGGAAAATACTATTGCTTCGCCACAATACAATTGATTGTGCTTAAGTAACAACAACAGCAACGTAATGCCTGTTGGACACAATTCATAGCCAAACACCTTCACACACGCTCATATACCCTCACTTAGGAGGCAGGTGTATATGTGCGCGGCTATTAAAATAGCCGTCATTCAAATGTCATTGTGTTGGTATGCGCCTAATTAGTGAAGTATTTACTTAATATAAAGTAAACTATCGGTCTGTGCCGCGTACAAATTCATTTCAGTTGCTAAAATTGTAGAAGATTCTGCTGCCACATTTGATTGGTTGCGTTGCTGGTTGTTTTAATTAAGCAACAGTTTTGTGTTTGGTGGGGAAATAGAGACATTAAAGTGGTGAGACTTGAAGTTTATGAAGCACTTGTGTCATTAGTAATTTTATAAACTTGAAGCCTATGAGATTTTATTGTAAGTTATAATTAAAGAGATGAATAAGTTGTGTTGCTGTGCTGAATTAAGCTGGTGATCGCTGTAGGATTTTAAAGGAAATTGTTTGCGCAGGCAAAGATAAAATGGGGATAAGCTCTATGAGTGGTTGGTCTTGAAGATTTATGTGCTTATTTTTTTTTGCAGTAAACGGTTTGAATAGTTGATTGGAGTTTTTGATAAAGTTATTTTGTTTAAATTTTGGTTGGTATAAAATGTTGATCATTTTATATACTCTTGCAACATGTTGCTACAGAGTTTTGTTCACCTAACGATTGTCTGTATCACCTATAATTAATCTAGATAGATGTAGTGATATATATATATATATATAAATGATCAGGATGACGAGACAAGGCGAAATACCGGTGACTGGTTGAAAAAAATTGAGCTTTATCGGGGTGAGTGGAGCAAGAACGCGTTTCATACCAAAAATCTCCACCAAAACCATCGAACGGAGTCGCGAGAGTTGTCGAGCTCATTTACCATCTCTCTAACACTTCCCTAACGATTTTCTAGCACCTTTAATAAATTCTATGCTGAATATGTCTGTCAATGTTGAGTATACCTGAGTAATATCAGAGGTTTGTGCAATCAACCTAGGTTGTCTATGTGTAATAAAAGTACCAAATTTGATTGTAATTTATTCACGATTTCCTCGAAAAATGAATGTTGAATGCTTTCGCAACAGTTTTTAATATAAAGTTTTGTCAACATCTGCAGGTATTTCCCCGGGTTTTTATTCTTGAAAATCGCAAGAGTATAAAGTGCTTGGTTATTTGCGAACTTAGCACTTCCTTGCTTGTATTTTCCTACTTTTAAACATAAAAATTCATTCAAAAATAATGAAAAAAAAGCAATTTTTCTTCACAATTCAGATTTCGTGACCAAAAATGCAAAACAACGTAGCATTAAAAAAATCGAAATTGAGTTTCTTAATGCTTACGATTCACTACATCATGTTATAGATATGTAGCATCAGATTTTCAGCTTTCGCTGTCAGTTATAACCAATATATAACCATTTGATAACCAATATATAACCACTTGATAGCCAATATATAACCATTTTGTAACCAAAACTCAAATTTTGTTCCAATATGGATGGCTTTTATTATATCCTTTTCTTTCGGCTGTAAACTTTTGAAAAGTTATGTTACATTATTTTGGACTTTTTGTCTCAATTTACGACAAATTCATATGTATGCGTACAGCTATAGCTTTCATTTTATAAAAGAGATTTCTTTCTGATATGTCTTGTTGTTTTTTTCTTTATTTTACTTTATTTTCTTAAGTTTTTTTATTTTTTTTTATATTTATTTTTATTTTATTTTATTTTTTTTTTATTTTTTTTAATTTTTTTTATTTTTTTTAAATTTTTTTTTTTATATTTTTTTTGTTTTTATTTTTTTTTTTATTTTATTTTTTTATTCAAATTCATATATGTATGTATGTGTGTACAGATATAGCGTAAATTTTATAAAGAGATTTCTTTCTGATATTTCTTGTTGTTTTTTTTTCTTTATTTCACTTTACTTTTTATTTTATTTTTATTTTTTATTTTTTATTTTGTTTTTATTTTTTTTTTTAATTTTTTTTAAATATTATAATTTATTAATTTTTTTCATTTACAATTTTTTTTTTATTTTTTTTTTTAATTTTTTTAAATTTTTTTTATTAATTTTTTTTTTAAATATTTTTTTTTTAATTTTTTTATATTTTTTTTTAATTTTCTTTTAATGAATTGTTTTTTTTTTTAACTTTTTTCGGATTTTTTTTTCTGTATCCTGTTATTTAAATATTCGCAAAATTTATTTCGCCAATTTTATTGCCGCACATAAAACTAAATTACCGCCATCGCTCAAACATATTTGGGTGTGTTGCCTTAATGAGCAAGACGAATGTGCTATTTCCGCTTGATTTGTTTGTCATCATAGCTCAGAAGTTGAAAATCGATAAAAATGCAAATTAATAGCTTATTAAGAGGGAGAAGGTAGCGAAATTGGCATTTTTATTATGAATCAAAAATGTAATAAATGCAGTCGCGTATAAAATTGTTGTTGTAAAGCTCCACATTTTTATCAATTGTGGGAAAATGCGAGTTTGGCATTTATTTTTTTCGATTGTATATCAATATATATCTCTTTAATTGCTCATACATATTTAGACTTGAAATTTTTTATTTTCATTAAAGTTGTATAACTTTTTATAACGGCATTTTTGAAGTCTAGCTAGGTTGCTTTTAAAGTCAATCTATTTTGTATTTGAGAAATTGAGCGGAACATTGAGCTCATGTGGAGATAATTATGTTTAGATGAAGTCATTATAATTTCAACTTAATTATATAAGTTTCAAAAATGGAAGCTTTGGAAAGTGAGCGATAAATTTACAAAATTATTTTTTAACAGAAATGTGATGGTGAAACCGAAAATCGAACCAGTTAAAAAGCCAGTATAAATAAGTTACTCCATACCGTTTTCAAATTTGATTTTATTCAAAGATTTTTTATACCCAAAAACAATCCAGCTGAAATAAAATTTCTAACATTTGGCAACCCAAATGTAAGCCACTGCCGACTCAGTTCTCCAATACATTGCACTCGCTGGCACAATCAATCAAATTAATGGTTATTAATAGCAAACAAATACATACCAATTGTATGTATGTATATATAGAATCATCTGAACCATGCTGAGCTGAAAAGCGCAGCTAATTATGAGGGCAGGTACTATGTAAGTTCTTTTACGTTATTTCATCCTCATTCAACACAATACGGTAGTGAAGGGCAGCAGTAGGGCCAAAAATGTGGCAAAGAATAATTGAAAAAATTTTAATTTTTGAACTGCCGGCTGCCAGCAGTGACTGGCCGCAAACCCAAAACGCCAAAAAAGAAAAACAGAAATGTTAAAAAGTAGAAAATTTCGATTAATAAGCAGTTGTCAGTTAAATTATGCGTAAGCTATGCGCCGTAAAGTGTCTGCTTGATAAGCAGCAGATCACAGCAAATGGATTCTAATAAATCGCGGCACCAAGAAAACGAAAAATAGAAATAAATAAAAGCGAACCTTAGAACGATGAAGGGCCGAAATGAAACTGCGCCACAGAGGCCCATACACACGAACACGAGTTCGTTGCTTAAGTCTTTAGATTGCTACGTGCTTAGATGGAGCTATTTTGGCAGCGCGGCTCTAAGGCCGCAGCATGCATTCGTGTGAGCTTTTTTTTTACAATGTGTGCTTAGATTGCTGTTAAATTTGTATTTTTCGGTCAATTTTAGTTATTTTCTCAACGACTTGGCATACACCGTCGTGTTTTCTTATACCTTGAACGCGTTATATTAAAATTTTATATATACGAATTAGTACTTCAGTTTATGAGATATCGTTCTGAAATTTAGCACTTGCTCTTTTCTTTCTAAGAAGCTTACTATTTGCCGAAACCAGTAATATCGGACCAGTATAGCATGTGGCTGCCATACAAACTGAACGATTGAAATCTAGTGCTTGTATGAAAAACTTTTTTATATGACAATATATCTTCACGAAATTTAGCATGGATTATTACCTAAAGTAATTATAAAATATTTGAAGAAATTGTTCAGTTCGGACCACTAAAGCACATAGCTACCATACAAACTGAACAAACAAAATTAAGTTATTGTATGGAGAACTCTTTCATTTGTGAATGCATTTGCACGAAATAATGGCATGGATTATCTTCCAAGGCAACAATTTGATATCTGAAAAAAAATTCGAATCAGACTACTATGACATACAGCTGCCATACGAACTGAACAATGAAATTAATGACCTTGTATGGAAAGATGCTTTATTTGACAATACATTTTAACGAAATTTGGCAAGGAGTATTGTTCAAAGTAACGCATAATCTCCCCAGAAATTGTTCAAATCGGACAACTATAACATATAGCTGACATACAAACTGAACGATTGAAATCGGGTGCTTGTATGAAAAACTTGTTTATTTAACAATATATCATCACGAAATTCGGCATGAATTATCGTCCAAAGTAACATTACAATTTTCCAAGAAATTGTTCGGATCGGCCCACTATAGCATATACCTGTCATACAAACTGAACATTCATAATTAAGTTCTTGTATGGAAACTTCTTTATTTGTTGTTGTAACGGTTTATTGTTTTTGTTTTCGCCGACCAATAAGTCAAGCAGACAATCCGGCAGTCCGCCGCTCAGTCCCTATAACCAGTTAGGCGTTTATGCGCTCGCCCCAAAGCTGCTTAGATGCGCTGCGCTCGCTGCTGCGGTCCGCTAACGTGCGCTGCTGGCCAGCCAACAATGGCCATTGACCGAAACAAATCATCTGCAAACAAGTTCATACGAAAACTACACTAAAACAGATAACAATAACTACAGCATACAATAGCAGAAATAAAGAAACAATAACAACAAAGATATAATGTATTTGCTAGGCTAGGTCGTCGATTGCGCCAGCCGCTTAGAATATCTCTCACGAAAGTTTATACTTTTATCGCTGCGGCTAACGCTTACTTGAACGCACGTATGTATGTCTCAGTGCATAAATGTGTGTCTGCGCTTATGTAACTGTAAATGTGTGAAATTTTGATTTATGGCCGCTCATTACGAAATTTCATAAATTTTTTTCGGAAGCTACGAAATGCTGCATTCACGCACGAATGTTTATGTGAGTTTATCTGTGCATAAGCTGAGCGTTTAGCTAATCGCTTAGTGATATTTTCTCATATTTAAGTATAATTTGCCTTTACTTTCACATATAATATTACTAGTATGTAACCCCTGCCTTCAAATGCTTTTACTTTTCTTAGTTCCTTTGCCTTTTAATTAATTATTTTGCTTAACTTTTTCATTTCTTTTTGATTCTAAGTATATTCTTATTACTTTTGTTTGGTTTGTCACAAACTCTGCAGCGCGCTGAGTTGCTTGACAGCTATGTCTGCGTCTGTGGGCAGCATTCGCCAGCATGTCACCGCTATCAGCACCCTCGAGTGGCCTGTATGTAATTTGTAATGTGCGTTTATAATTTCTAAACACGGATTTTACGCTTTGGCATAACTAGCTGTATTGCCAGTGTTGTTGTTGGTTTTGGAACTAAATTTATGGCATGCGCTGTTAGCGTTGGTGTTCGCTCGGGCTTGAAAACAAAACATATGCAAATTAACAGGCTTACTCTGTGGCCACACATATACATATGTACATACATGCATAGTACATAGACATACTCATACTTACTTGTATAAATTGTTTGAGTGTTTTGAATAAATATATATACTTAAATACATGTGTAAATAATTTGAGCGAAATTTTCACACAGTTTTATACTTAGACTTGAGTTTAATGGTTCAGTTTGTATGGCAGCTATATGCTATAGTTATCCGATCTGAATAATTTCTTTGCAGATTGTAGCAATGCTTTAGATAATAAAGGGTGCCAAATTTCGTGAAGATATCTCGACAAACAAAAAAGTTTTTCATACACGGACTTATGTTTGATCGTTCAGTTTGTATGGCAGCCATATGTTATAGCAGTTCGATCTGAATAATTTCTTCGTAGATTCTAGCGATGTCTTGGGTAATAATCTCTGCCAAATTTCGTTAAGATATCTCGACAAATAAAGGAGTTTTCCATACAAGGACTTGATTTTGACCGTTCAGTTTGTATGGCAGCTATATGCTATAGTACACCGATCTCAAAAATTTTTGCGTAGGTTATAGCAATACTTGGAGCAATAACGGGTGCCTCATTACGTTGAGATGTCGTGTGAAATAAAAGAGTTTTCCATATATGGACTTGAATTTATAGGTTCAGTTTGTATGGCAGCTATATGTTATAGTAGTTTGATCTGAATATATTTTTCGCAGATTGTAGCTATGTTTTGGGTAATAATCACTGTAGAATTTCGTGGAGATACTTTGACAAATAAAAGAGTTTTCCATACAAAGACTTGCGTTTGACCGTTCAGTTTGTATGACAGCTATAGCTTATAGTCATCGGTTGTCGGCGGTTTTTGACAAATAAGCAGTTTCTTGATGAGAAACGGACGCGTGCAAAATTTCAGACCGATATCTCACACATTGACAGATTATTTCGGCGTTAATATATTAATATATTGCATATACATAAGGGACAAATCTATGGCTATGTACTATATACATACATACATATAGTATATAAGTATATGTCTACTTATACTTGTATAAAAATCTTCATTCAACAATATTTTTTTATGCAAATCAATTTTAGCGAAAATATTTGCTCTCAACGCCACTTACTCAAACTTACCACACACTTTGTGTCACTATGCCACATTGCAGGCACACACACATGCATAGCTGCCAACATGCCGCGAGTGTGTCAATTGCAAAGAAGTGAAACATTCTTTCCGGCTATTTTACAGTTAACCTAATTTTTACAATCGTAAATTAATTACGGTATATATTAAAAATAAAACGGTTTCTGTAAGGCTTGTTGCTCTGACTGTGGCAGTGTTGCAAAACGCAAAAAAGAACATTAAAAAAACAACAACAGCCCCCCAAGAGAACATGTGAAGCAATTAACTGACTTCTCCTTTTTTATGGCGCACACAAATTTTCGTCTAACGCTGCTGCAGAGGCTGCGGCGCTTACTTTCAAATGAAGCGGCGCAGTTCAACGTTCCTTGGGTATAATAAAATCTGAGTGTGGATGCTAGCGTGTGGCAAGGGGTCAAAGGCATAGTAGGCATACAGAACGAAAACTGCGAAATGCAAACTGTAACAATAAAGCACATAACAACAACAATAACAATAACAACAACAGCAAGTACAACAACAACAATAATAATAACAACAACAATAATAACAACAACAACAACAAAGACTGACTAACAAATCCAGAAAAATGTAGCGCAGCATAAATTTTATAACAACAAAACAGCCCTCCGCAAAAAAAAAAAAACAAAAAAAACAGCAGCGAAGCTGTAAAAGCAACAACCAACGGCGACTATAAAAATTCTAGCGCCATAAAGCGAACAGTTTAACAGACGCGCGTTACAAATTTTATGCTACCATTCTTGAGCGTACTTAGCGAAATCGCGCTTCCACGCCGCCAGCGCGCCGCTGACAGTTGTCCAACGTAAGTGAGATTTGAGCAGTGAGAAAATGAGGCAGCGCCAGTGGACGCGCGGGGCCGATATGCAGTGCGCGCCGCGCGGCGTACTTGACCGACAATTAAAAATGGCAATGAATTGCGTTAAATCAAGTTTGTTGCTTAAGTCTTCGGTGTGTGTGTGTGTTGCCGCTGTGCGACAGCATGTACGGAGTTTTTATTGGAAATATGTTGATATAAAATTGTGTTGCAAAATTTTTGCGAAAATGTAGCGGAGCTGGAGCTGTCGTTTGCTTTTTGCCATTTTTCTTTGTTTGGCGCGCACTCATCAGCGGCTAGTGGCCAGGCGGCAGTGCCAGGTTGGCAAGCTGCGCACGAAATTGTCGAGTTCTCGCAAGAATTGCCCAAGAATGCTAATTTGCTGTAGACAGCCTTTTTCGGGTTATTTGGCTGTTTTATGTCGCTGTCGTTGCTGTGCTGTTATGTCGTGGTGTTGTTTTTGTTTTTGCGCGAATTTCAGTTTTCGTCTTTGATTTGACGTTTTTGTGCCTTTTTTGTTGTTTTTTTTTATTTTCTTGGCAAGCCGCACGCATTCAACGACCAGCTCTTGCTTGTCTTTAATGAATTTTCGTTGAAATTTCGTTTGTTGTGTTTTTATTTTTGTTGTTGTATTTTTTTCGTTGAATTTTTATTGATGTTTGCAATTATTCGTTTTGTCAGCGATTTGAGCGCACTGACAGCGGCGGCAGCGTTCATCATAAAAATTGTGAATGCGCAACAGCAGCAACAACAACTCCAACAACAGCAATAACAACAACTATGCAACCACTCATTTGTACATTCGTTGCATGCGTGCGCTGCAACTTAAAATCAACTGCGAATTTTTGAAATTCACTTTTAAGCGTCTCACAGTTGCAACAATCATTTACGCAAAAACAACAAAACAACACGTGAAACCAAAATTAAGTGGAAATACAGGCGATGCATTGACAATCGGCATATCTGGTTAGCCGCTACCCAGTAGTGGCTACAAGCTGCGCTTGGCTTAATATCTCGCAAATGGTGGCGAATAGTAGAATTGGAGAAGGGCGCTTGTGCAACGACAGCGCTAAAATCGGCAAAGAAGCGTTACTTGCCGAAAAATTAAATATGCACCACACACTGTAACGGTGATTGCAACATGAAAGTGCCTTTGAATGTGGTTGGAGAAGTGATGCCGGCGTACAGTGCCATTCAAATTGTTGTCAGTCGAAACCTATGCAGGCATGCCGAGAATCAGAGCTTTTTTCTGAATCAAACTACAAAGTGAACAACAAAAAGTTGGTGCTTAGGTGCTACTGTTATGCAGCTGAATGCAATAGCATCAATAAATAATATTTTTTTCCGCTTAAATTCCTCTGAGTCGATTATATCCAACTGTCAGTATATACGCTAACTAGTCTCTCAGGTTTTGAGATAATGATCTGAAAATTTGCACAAGTCCTTTTCTTCCCAAGAAACTTCCCATTTGTCAAAACAAGCGATATCCGATTACTATAAGCTATAGCTGTCATACAAAGTGATCGATCAAAATGCAGTCCTTGTATGGAAAACTTTTTTCTTTCTGGAGATATCTTCACGAAATTTCGCGTATATTCATTTTCAAAGAAGCAGTATAATCTTCGAAGAAATTATTCAGATCGGACCACTATTGCATATAGCTGCCATAGAAACCGAATGATCGGTATCAAGTCCTTATATGGAAAGCTCTTTTATTTGTCAAGATATCTTCATGAAATTTTACGCAGATTATCCCTCAAGAGATCGCTACAATCTCTGAAGATATTAATTAGATCGGACTACTATAGCATATAGCTGCCATACAAACTAAACGATCAAAATTAAGTCCTTCTATGACAAACTCTTTTATTTATTAAAATATCCTTATGAAATTGTACACAAATTATTACTAAAGCCATCGCTACCACCTCCGTAGAAATCATTCAAATCGGACCACTATAGCATATAGCTGCCATACAAACTGACCACTCACAATCAAGACAAATATCTTTGTGCCTATCTTCGCCAAACAAAACACACTGTGACCGCTTTCGCCTTAATGCAACTCATTAAAAGCTGCTATATGTTTGCCTCAACGGTATTTATCGCATTGAAATGCGCATGCTTTTGAGAATATCTTAAAATGCTTCTGTTTGCCACGCCGGGTCCTTGGCCATTGCTACTGTCTCCACCACCGATGTTTGCCGAAAATTCAAGCAAAACAGGAAAGCGAAGAACTACACACTAAACTTGCAACATGCAACAAACAGCTGTACAAATATGCAACAGTGCTTCGCCACTTATATATGTACATATGTATATAAATGTGTCTGTGTGTGTGCCCGACACTGCCTCTACACGCACGTCTAATGTGAGGCGAAATTTTTGCGTGGCAAATAATGAAATGTGCAACCCTCAAACGCCGCCAACCGTCGCGCCAACAATCAACACAGTCTTTTCGGTGCCACAAAAAGTTGCACGAAAGGCGCAGCGAGCGGTGAAGCGGGACATTTTATTAGGATATTTCGCAATTTCGGAGTCGGTGCGTTTTTGCGGCCAACACTGTGGCGGCAACACACCCCTCAACGACTGTTGCATACGAAATTCGCAATTCGGCGGCGCTGCTACAACTTGTGCATGCTAAGAACAAATTCATCATAATTCTTGGTGTATTCCTGTGTTGTTGTTGCGTTTGCTCTTAGCTCCGCGTTGAATGCAACAAAATGACCAAAGCAGCAAAGAACGCCCCAAAGGAGTTGCATATGTTTTTTGTGGTATATTTTGCAGTTGTTTTTGTTGTTTTTTTGGTTTTTGTTTTTTTTTGTTGTTTAATTTTCTCTCCCGTTTAAGTTGCTGCAGCTGATTTCGGCAGTGCTCACTTGTCGTGGCGGCTTCGGTTTTGTTTTTTTTTTGTGTTATTTTTGTATCACTCGTTATTGTGTGTGTGTGTGCGACTGCCGGATACAGTTTATGCTAAAGTGAAAATTTTAAGCGTCTCGAAAATGGTTTTAAAATTGAATTGAAGTTGGTAATTAAGAAGTGGCAGGGCAGGGCCGACAACAATAGCAACAACAACAACATGTGACTAATAAAATCGACAGCACATCATATTCGCATTTAAGCCACAAGCTGTACAAGGGCTGGAGAGCGCAACAAAAACAAAAACAACAACTATATCAAAAACACTAACAACAACATATGGTGCCTTCCAAATTGTTGTTGTTAGTCGCATAAATTATGTGTGGTGTGTTTTTTTGATACTCTATTTTGATTGTTGCTTTGTTTTTGCACTCAATTATGAATGCATGCATTTGTTGTTGTTGTTGTTTGCAATCTTAATTACAGCTCAGCAATTTTGTTAAATAATGGAAGCAAACTACACACGGGCATAGTTGAAAGGGCTGGCAAGTCTCACAGCGGGCAGCCAGTGTTGAGTCAACGCATTTCGTGTGGCAAAAAGTTCGAAATTTTCGGAAATAAAAGTGAGGTGTGGTTGTGTTGAAAAATTTATATTTTTATATAAAATCATTTAATATAAAAGATATTTATTTTTTCTGCCAGAGAAAGTTAATATTTTTTGATTTGGCCATGACAGGCCCTAGAAATAACTGATTAGTCATTATAGATTTTTCGCTCAGGTTTTGAGATATCGATCTGAAATTTGGCACACGTTTTTTTCTCTCCAAGATGAAGAAAGATTTGTTAGAATTGTCGATATCGGACCACCATAGCATATAGCTGCCATATAAACTCAACGATCACAATCAAGTGCTTATATGGAAAGCTTTTTTATTTGAAGAGATATCTGCACGAAATTTGTAACGAATATTTCCCTAAAGCAACAGAGTAATCTCTGAAGAAATGGTTTTGATCGGATCACTATATCATATAGCTGCCATATAAACTAAACAATCGAAATAAAGTGCTTGTATGAAAACATTTTTTATTTGGCAAGATATCTTCATGAAATTTTGCACGGATCATTAACTTAGGCAGCTGATGCAATTTCCGAAGAATTTTTTTCGATCGAATGACTATAGCTTATAGCTGCCATACAAACTGGACAATGGAAAGCAAATGCTTGTATGAAAAGCGTTTTCATTTGACGAGATATAATTATGAAATTTTGAATACTGTATTTTCTCAGTCAATTATGTAATCTCCGAAGAAATTTTTCAGATCAGACCACTATAGCATATAGTTGCCATGCAAACTGACACATCAAAATCAAATGCTTGTATGAACAAATTTTTTATTTGGCGAGATATCTTCAAGAAATTTGTTGTAGATTATTGTCCAAAGCAGAAATTTAATCTCCTAAAAAATTAATTAGATCGGACGACTATAGCTTATAGCTGTCATACAAAATGAACGACCAAAATCAAATTCATATATAGAACCTTTTGTACTTGTGTAGGATACAGACGAAATTAACGTTTTTTCTTGTTGTTTTTTCTTTTTGTCTTTTGAATTTACCATTTTCCTTCTCCTCTGTCCTGCTCACACCACAAAACCGCTGCGTGTGCGCAGACCATGCTCGGCTGACTATGAAAATGCTTTTCGTTTATAGTATTTCCTCAAGCTCGCGTATATGCACTTTATTTTTTTCATTATTCCCCATAAGGCACCACTCTAACGTTTCGTTCCGCTCTATGATTCGACACGTGTGATTATTGCAACTTGCTAAACTGTTAATTGCTGTGGCAGGTCGCGTGTGATTACCGTTTTGTTTTCACACTCATTAGGTGTTAATGAATTGCGCATAAAAGCGTCTATTAATTTGTTGGTTTGAAAGTAAAACTTGCGTTAGTGGATTATGAGAATATTGGTGTTTGCCGGTGGTTGTTGGTAACTGTTGCAATGATTCGTTTTCCAGCAAGAAAATTGATATTTCGATAATTTTTAGATTAGTTTAAAGCTGTAATAAGGGCATTTGAAAAGCGGCGGTACCCAGATATAGCATATAGTGCCGTATTGTTGGAATCAAAGGTCGCCCACAGCAACATCCGCCAACTCAGGCACGAAACAGTCATTAATTGTGGCTCTAAAGCGTTCTCCATTGTCTGTAAAATTATGGGAAAGCTTCATTTTTGAAGAAATATGGATCAATGATTCTCTCTGCGCTATAGAGCACACCAAGCAGGCATATGAACAGTGGCTTGTGGATTACAAAGCGAAAATATTGTTTATTAACATATCTATTTAACAAAAGTGAGCTTCAGCGGTGAACAAAATTTTCTTGCGAAAATCGGGATCGTTGACCATCTCGTTTTGGGTTCATGCACCGAACGTGCGACGTACTCGCTGATTGTACAGTTTCAATTCTGGCATGAGTGTACTTCGTCTTGGAGAATGCACATTATTCACTAATTACCGACTCTGCTGGGCGATTATGTCGACGATGTGTCGCTCGAACCGAACCATTAGGTTAAGTTAGGTGGCTGATCGAAGATCGCACGTAGACTGCTATATGTAGTCCTTTGTGAAGCTATAGAAATGAAAAAACTCCTATCCTCGAACTTATAAATTAGCAAAATGCTTAGCAGCCAATACAGGTATTCGATTTCCACTTTCACCATCTCGGTGGGACGTCTGAAGGTATGCGCTATCAAGTGTTAAAGTCTTTACCTCCCAAACGGAAATGTTGAGCTGTCTCCACTTCATATTCTTGCATATAGCTTCTGACCGATGACGTTTGGTAAGATTCCCAGCCTTACAGCATAGCCTCTTAAAAGCCCCACAACTAGGGAGAGGTTAGCCTTACTGAGGGTAAAGAGATTACGAGAGAGATCTTGGGCTAAAAGGATTTTGCGACAGCGCATGTACCGATGGTGGCTAGTAATAGAGCACAAGAGGTTACAAGAGCTCCGACCCGATCTCATACTACGGATAGCAGTTCTCCTAGACACCCTGTTTCTTTCCTTGCCAGCTCATCAACTCTGCCATTTTCTGCCATTCTGCTATGATCCGGCGTCCATACCAGTCAGCCATTCGATGCTATTGATAGCGAAGTTAGGCATTCCCCGACAACCCTTAACCCACTGTAAATGAATTCAAAGCTAGTATTGCCGTTATGCTATCTGAGTGAATCGTCACTTCTCTGAAGGAGGTTGCACTTCGGAGCAATAAATCTACTGCTACCTTAATGGCTGCAACCTCGGCTTAGAAGACACTGAAATAGTCACGAAGTCTGAAGCAGGAGTTGATAGAGAGGTCCTGACAGTAACCATCAACCTTCCCCTCAAGCTTTTATCCATCCGTAAAGAAGCTCACTGACCCTCTCCTTCAACGGCTTCTACCCACTCACAACTCCCTGGATATGGATAGAGAAGGAGCCGAAAGAGTTCGACTTGGCGACTCCATTATCCAAGTGTTCCGGTATGAAGTCAAAGAGTGTGAATAAGCAGCAGAGCTTGCTAAATATCCAATAAATCCTGTTTTGAAATCAGAACAATAGCAATGTACCTGTAAATATCAAGGTTAACATAATTTCTTTGGAACGTATTCCACTTAACAATATTAAATAAACATTTAGCTCTAGTATTTGAAATAACACTTTAATGAGAGTTTCATCTGCAAATATTAGACGTCTCCGGCTGCCTCAAAAAGTATAACTTCTTATTTGAGCGAAAAATGGATTTGAAAAACAAAATACTAACTATTTTCGACTAAATTACAAATTTATTCAACAAATGTGAAAATAATTTAACGCCAAACCGATAATGCCCAACCTAAGTAAATAGAAATTCATTTTAAATGGATTTCGAACACTTCGAACGCGCACAACAAGCCGAAAATCACAAACGACAAATATTGGCGCAGCAAAGCAAACAAAGCGGACGGACAAACAAATAAACACACACACACAGGGCAAATGCCAACGAACAAGTGTGGCGTAATAGGAACAGTGCTCATATGGCGGCAATAAAAGTGAAATAGCCTGGACGCAGATCGGCGATCGACGATCGACAGCAATGTTAGTTGACACAGCAGACGGTGGACAGGTAAAACTGGCACACAACGGCGCAGCGGCAGCGGCAGCAAGGATTCAAACAAAATTCCTTGAATTTCAACAACTACATACCGAAATTCCTGTTTTCGCTTGTCTGCTTTTTTTCGTGCTGTTTCGACTGTTAGAGGTGTTTGATGTGCGCGCGCGCCTGCGCGTCAGTGTGTTTGTGCTAAGATTTTAGTGAATATTTCTACGAACTGGCTGTGATGCACAGCAAAGCAAATGTGCTCATATATACATTCATATATATAGTAATATATACAATCATATATAGCTAGCTTAACATGTGCCTGTAGACAACGAAGTGAGTATGATCTGCAAAGCAGCACTTTGGTGTGAGCATCTTTGATGCTTGCTGGAGCGGTTCACTACATTGTTGCTATAATTGAGGGTGAAAAAAACTGAGTATGTTCCTCCTGCCGGCAGGCACATGACGCGCAGCGGCAGGGTATAAAATTCCTCAATTGCTTACGAACAACATTTGTGCGCCAATGACGTTGCCGCATGGTCTTACACTCGGCTGCCGCTTCAGCTCTTCACCGCTTCCCTTCTTCTATTGCTTCTCTAATTTCGCAATTTTGCGCAGTGATTTTTGGTTGTTTTCAATGTGCGCTTTTGATACTGGCGTGTTGTTTTGTGTCTACTTTTTTCCACTTGGATTTTTTTTTTGCAGTCCTGTTGCTTGTTTTCTTGGCAGTTTCCTGTGCACTTCATTATCACTTTGTTTGCTTTGGGCCAATTTTTTTGGGACCTTCAGGTTTGTTTTGTTTTGCTTTGTGTGTTTGGTGACGTGGAGTTTTTGTAGTTGCGAGCTGGCTTGAGAATTTCTGCTGGCACTTGTAAGCAACCATTAGAATGCTGTTTTCTTGAACTTTTGAGACTTTTTTCTTACACTTGTGGCGTACTTTCAGTTTTTTAGCCTTATTATTCGCTCCCTCTGGCTCTATATGTCTTTCTTAGTGAAGAGTATTTGTTCATACAATGGTTCCAAATTGGTTTTACTGTTGGTTTTTGTTCCAATAGATAGTACGGCTGAACGTAGTAGTCTCAAAATAATTTCTATGAATACTTAAGAAGCCCGAAATTGATCTGCTTCTTTAAAGAAAACTACTAAAGGGGTACATAGAGTGAAACCAAAACGTATATTTGAGGGTTGTTATCCAAATTCACAAAATATTTCGAAACTATTTAGATTTAAAACAAGAAAAAACTTGAACTTCGGTTTCATCTGTGAAAATATATTGTTAAATTTAAAAGTTTTCCTTATGAGGATCAGATTCCGAAGGTTCAGTTTGTATGACAGCTATATGCTATAGTAGTCCGATCTGCACAATTTCTTCGGACATTGTTCCGTTGCTTTGGAAATTAATCCGTGAAAAATTTCGTATAGATATCTTGTCAAATAAAAAAGTTGTTTATACAAGGACTGGATTCCAATCGTTTAGTTTGTATGGCAGCTATATGCTATAGTAATCCGATCTGACCAATTTCTTCGGACATAGTTCCGTTGCTTCGGAAAGTAGTCCGTACCAAATTTGGTGAAGATATCTTGTCAAATAAAGAAGTTGTTTATATAAGGACTGGATTCCAATCGTTCAGTTTGTATGACAGCTATATGCTATAATAGTTCGATCTAAACCATTTCTTCGGAGATTGCATCATTGCTTAAGGCAATAATTCGTGCCAAATTTCGTGAAGATATCTCGTCAAATAAAAAAGTTTTCTATACATGCACTTGATTCCGATCGTTTAGTTTGTATGACAGCTATATGCTATAGTAATCCGATCTGAACAATTTCTTCGGAGATTGCACTATTGCTCAAGGCAATAACCAGTGCCAAAGTTCGTAAAGATATCTCGTCAAATAAAGAAGCTTTCCATATAAGCACTTGCTTCCAATCGTTCAGTTTTTACGACAGCTATATGCGCCGGTCTACAGCTGGTCTCCAACTTTGCACTCTGAGTGTTACAAACTTCGTCACAAACTTAATATATCCCGTAAGGGTATAAAAAAGCGTCCTAAAGATGCAATAGTATTAATAGTGTTGGTTTACGCTTGCGTGCCAAACCATTTCTTCCAACCAAATTATATGCCTGCCTCCGCCCAAAAGTCCTACTAAAACTTCAGTAATTTACTCCTGACACTCGCTGTCTCTGGATTTTTAATAATTCCGCCATTTGTTATTTATCTGACAGCTTCCTTTTCACACCACTATATCCGTTCTAGAATCTCAAAAAGCCAACACTTTCATTGCCAAAACAAATAAGCAGCCAGCACTGCGCTTAAGGTATTTGCATGCGAGCACATGCATATAAATATACTCAAAAGACTTACGTACACGTACATATCTATAAATAAATCTTATTTGGTGCGCCTAAGCAGCCGAGACGCGCAAAAAACGCAGACTGCCAATTTCTAATGGCATCCCAAAACCATTTATACCCCGACTTAGGCAGTCAAGCAATGCAGACAAAAGCCAAAACAAACAGCAAAGTGGCAGCAAAAATGCCAACAAGAACAAGAACCATTCATTAGCAGCAGCCACACAACAACAAGCAGCCGCTATTCATACAAAAGAAGAGTAGCAAGCAAAGCAAAATTCACCGGTGCGCGCAATAGTGCCGGACGCGCTGGCGTTGGCTGCTGAAAAACACACACCGTACACTGCGACACCGAAAAAGGTCCAAAAATATAACACGACAGCAATATGTGGTGGAGCAGCGCCGCTCTTTGTATTGGCAAATGGCTGCTGCTGCGTTCATTTTTATGGCTGCGCTTGCTTTGCTTTGTTTTCGCTTTGCCCAACGCGTTCATTAGCAGCGGCAGCGCGCATCAAACTTCACTTGTTTTTGTTTGCTATAATTTAGTTGTTCGATTTGGTACACATTTTTCAAGGATTACTCAAATTCTGTAGAAAAAATCGAACATTGCGAATTAGAGCAAACGTTTAACGCTTCATTTTGAGCTGACTTTGTGCAGCGCTTGAACTTACGCAAAACGGCAACATTTAATTAGGCTGTCTGGCTTTGTGATTATAGCTTAGAATATAAATATATTGCAGGTTGTATATTTGAAAATTACGCATAAATTAAAATAAACGATTAAATATATGAGTGTTTATAGAAAAATACTTTTCGTTTAAGGATGAGTTCGTAGCGGATGTGAGTACTTGAACCAAAGCTACACAAAAGACTTAAGCTGCGAACTCGATAACCTGTAAACTGGTTATAAATAATTTAAAGGCTATTTATTGTACGTTTTGTAAGTAAATTGTGCTGTAAACCAATTTCTAATAGTTAAGAAAACATATAAGTGTCTGTTGATAATATTATTTTTAGACTTGAGAGTTAAAGTAAACGCTTTAGAAGTAGTCTGCGATTGAGTGTAACAACTTAGACAAATATATATGTACATACATGACACTTCAAGCGCTTGAGGCACCAATCCTAAAAAAAAAATGATGTTGAGAAAACTATAAAAATGATAACTGTATTTACATATTATATAAGTATAAATTAGCAGCTTTTTTATACGTTTGCTAGTATAACAACTAATTTTCATTCTATTGAGACAAGTTGTTGTTCCCGTATCGTGCGACAAATTGACTGTTGCTGCACTTGAACTTAATTATGTTGATTTATGGTGTTAGAAATAATAGCGCCAACTTGTGTGGCTTGCTTAGCGTGGCTAAACGCTTGAACGCGCCACTGATTGGCTGTGAGTCGGTGCATAATAGCACATGTTTCATGCTAGGAGAGTGTAGAAAAAAAAATTATAAATAAATAAAACAAGGAAATCATCAACTTCGGCTGCAACGGAATACCCTACACAAATAAAGTAGTTTCTACGCAAGAACTTGATTTTGTTGGTTTAAATTGTATGGCAGCTATGTCATATAGTGGTTCGATCTGGAATTCTTTTTTAGATATTGTAGCGTTGCTTTGGAAAATAGTCATTGTTAAATTTCATGAAGATATCTTGCAAAATGAAAAAGTTGTTCATACATGAATTAAATTTTTATTGTTCAGTTTGTATGACAGCTATATGCTATAGTCAACCGATCATACAAATTTCTTGAGATATTGTAGCGTTGCTTTGGACAATAATTATTGCCAAATATCATAAAGATATCTTGCCAAACAAAAAAGTTGTTCATACAAGAACTTAATTTCGAACGGCCCGTTTGTATGGCAGCTATATCATAGAGTAATCCGATCTATACAATTTCTCCAGATATTCTAGCGTTGCATTTGACAAGAATCCATGCTAAATTTTATGAGGATATCTTGCCAAACAAAAAAGTTGTTCATACATGAATTAAATTTTTATAGTCCATCTTGTATGGCAGCTATATGCTATAGTCAACCGATCAGAAAAATTTCCTCAGATCTTGTAGCGATGCATTAAAAAAGAGTCCATGCCAAATATCATGAAGATATCTTGCAAAACAAAAAAGTTGTTCATACAACAAATTGATTTTGTTCGTTCAAATTGTATGGCAGCTATATCATATAGTCATCCGATCTCCAAAATTTCTTTAGATATTGTAGCGTTGCTTTTGACAATAATCTCTACCAAATTTAATGAAGATATCTTGCCATATTGAAAAGTTTTCCATATAAAAACTTCATTACGATCGTTCAGTTTGTATGACAGCTATATGCTAAAGTTGTCCGATATCCTTTATGCCTACAAATGAACAGCTTCTTGAAGAGAAAAGGAAGTGTGCAAAATTTCATTGCGATATCTCTACACGCAGACTGGCTTAATCAACTCAGCTCATCACGCTGAAGGGTCTCCGACGCCTCCTTTGACGAACTTTGTGGAAAACTTAATATACTTGTAATGATTGTACAGGGGTATAAATAATAAATGCAAGGTATAAATAATATAAATACATATATTTAAACATGGTAAAAGCATAATAAGCTCTATGCTTGTAATTAATGTGATAATTGGCTTAGACACAGCTAAGCTCGCTAACTAATAGTTCTAACCACAGCTTCTCGTTTCTAATGACTTATTATAAATATATAAAATATTATTTATATAACCATTAGCTACAAAAATAACTGTCTTCTATTCTAATACGCTCTTTTTTTCTCCAACTTTATTTTCAGATTTTTTTAACGACTTCTGTGTGACTTCCGTCGATTTGGCTGGCTTCCTGTCACTGCCGCTGCAGCGTTGCTCGCGCGAGTGCTAAGTGCAAAAAAGTGTACATAGCAACAACAAAACAACAACAAATTAGCTGAAAAAATACACAAAACCTTAAACCTACAGGAAAACAACAAAACAAGTGCAAGAAAAAAGTGAAAATCGCATGTTGCCACTGAGGCTGACGGACGACGTCGTACCCTCATCATCATAAATTACCCAAAGTATATTTATAAAAGTGCAAAATAGTTGAATATCGTACACGAGTGTTTAGTTGTGATTGTGTTTTGTCTGTATCTATGTGTGTGTTGTTTGTGTGCAATAGTGAAAATGTCTGAGCGGCGGACGGGAATAAAATGAAACCAATCGCCAGAACTCATCGCGTTGGGTACACTAATGGCTGCGAGTTTGCGCATTCCACAGCGAATAGAAATCGAGCAGCAGCAGCAAAAACAACAACAACTGAGCGAGCAATACATAAAGCAGCAACAGCGACTAAGTGTTTACAACAAAAGGCAAAAACGTGAGCGAAGAATTCCAGAAGGTGCAAACAACAAGCAGCAGCGCACAGCAAATAGCGCAGCGTCACACGGGCGCATACCACATACATTACAACAAATACAAAAACAAGTGCAACAACGAAAACAAAAACAATTGCTAAAGCAACATAGTGTAATAAAGAACAGTTGAGTTGGAGTGTAAAGGACCGCCAATTGGCAGTCTTCAACGGCGCAGCCACATTATGATGTGCTGCAGCAACGCGAAATATTTGCCTGCAGACGTTGCGCACTACGCTAAACGGCGACGCGGACAAGCCGTCGAACTGGTCACGGCCACAGACGCAAATGCGAGCGCAGCAGCACAGACGCGCACTTACAGCATGACAAATCAGCCAAATTGTAACGATATCTTCATTTCTGCGATTGCCACAAATGTCAGCCGTTCGGCCGTACACAGCAGGCGCACTGCTGGCGTTAGTTTCCCTTTTGCCACGACAGCAACACGTGCAACAAAGCGCACCGCCAAGCCGACGAGCGCATTAAGGCCAGCTCCCTTTCGCGCTGGCACTGTAGTAGAAGTCAATGCAACGCAGATATTTCAAAAAACACAAGAAGACTGCAAAATTACGCCACAAACGCGCATAGAGCCGGTGCAAACGGCTACTTGCGCGCCAGCAGCAACACGTCAGCGGCAACATAATTTAGTCTTAAGCAAAGTTGTGCCACTTATTTGCCTGATATTTGCGCTATGCGTTTGGCCAACGCCATGCCAGAGCCAGCGCCAGCCGTCGGGCGCATATGGTACTGCGGCTTTTGGTGCGAGCGCGTCCGGCCCCATAGCACACTATAGCGTGGTGGCGTTTCCACGTCGACGTTCGTCGGCGGGCGCTGATGGTGTTAGCGGACTGATGCAGTCGCGTGCGGTGGATACGAGCGCACAATTCGAGGTGTTGGAGGGCCAACCGCGCGGCACAGTCGTCGGTTTCATACCGACCAAACCCGATTTCACTTACCGTTTCAATGAACCGCCACGTGAATTTACACTGGATCAGGTGACGGGCGAGATTAAGACGAACATGGTGTTGGACCGCGAGGGCATGCGCGACCGCTACGACTTGGTTGTGCTCTCCTCACAGCCCACATATCCGATTGAGGTGCGTATTGTTGTGCTGGACTTGAATGATAATGCGCCCGAGTTTCCCGAGCCCAGCATTGCGGTGTCGTTCTCTGAGAGCGCGGCCACCGGTACGCGCCTGTTACTGGATGCCGCCACCGATCGCGATATTGGTGAGAATAGCGTGACGGATGATTATCGTATTGTGGATGGCAATGTGGAGGACAAATTTCGTTTGGCCGTCACAACGAACCCGAGTGGCGATGTATCGTATCTGCATTTGGAAACAACGGGTAATTTGGATCGTGAAACATGCGGTTTCTATCAGCTCAACATATCGGCGCGCGATGGTGGCGAACCACCAAAATACGGTTACTTAATGGTCAATGTGACCATTGTCGATGTCAACGATAATCCACCGATATTCGATCACAGCGATTACATTGTCTCGCTGAATGAGTCCGTGCCACCCGGCACGCCCGTGCTGCAGGTGATGGCTTCCGACAACGATCTGGGTGATAATGCCAAGATCACTTACTACTTGGCCGACACCGAGCAACAGTTTACAGTCGATCCCGAATCCGGTGTCATTTCGACCACCGAATTGCTGAACTGTCCGCAACAGAATTGTCAAACGTACGCACGTCCGGGTGCAAGTTGTCCGAAGAGTTGTGTTTTTACGGTATTCGCGCGCGATCATGGTTCACCGCGTCAGGATGGACGCACTTACGTTACGGTCAACCTGGTGGACACTAACGATCATGATCCGGTCATACGTTTTCAGTATTTCCCACCGACCGGCACATTTGCAACGGTCGATGAGAATGCGGCCAACGGCAGCGTCGTGGCGGCCGTCTCTGTGGTCGATATGGATGAGGGACTGAATGGCGAGACAAGCTTACGCATTATCTCTGGCAATGAGTTGGGGCACTTTCGCTTGGAGAAGACACCGTCGTTTGATATTGTGCGCGTTAATGGTGTGTTGGATCGTGAGGAAATTGGCAAGTACAATTTGACAGTTGTCGCCATCGATAAAGGCTCACCGCCGCGCACAGCGACGGGCCACCTAATTATCCATGTCAACGATGTCAATGATCATGAGCCTGTGTTTGAAAAGTCCGAGTATTCGGCTGTCCTGAGCGAGTTGGCACCGCCGGGCACGTACGTGGCTTCGATTACGGCCACCGATGAGGATACCGGTGTTAATGCTTTGATTTCATATGATTTTGTTTCGGGCAATAATAAACAATGGTTTGCCATTGATCCGACGTCCGGTTTGATAACAACGCAGGCGGCATTGGATCGCGAAGTGCAGGACAGCGTCGAGCTAAGCATATCTGCACGTGATGGCGGTCCGAATCCGAAGTGGGCGTACACACAACTGAAAGTGACCATACTGGATGAAAACGATGAGGCACCGCAATTCTCGCAACAACACATCAACGTTACGCTGAATGAGAATACGCCGCCACAGACATTGGTCGCCATGCTAACGGCCGCCGATCACGATCAGGGCACTAACGGCTCGGTGACATACACACTGGCGGGTAGTGTGGAGCGCAAGTATCCGCAACAATTTGCGCTCGATTCGCTCACTGGCCAATTAACGACGCGCAGCGTACTTGATCGTGAGACAATTGCGCATTATGAGATTTTTGTGATCGCACGCGATCAGGGCGCACCACCACAATCGGCCACGGCTACTGTTTATCTTAATGTGGAGGATGTCAACGACAACAGCCCAGTGTTCTATCCCAAGAATTATTTTTATGCGTTGCCTGACGATGCGGGCGACAACCACCACCACCAACACCAGCAGCAGCAGCAGCAGCCACTATTGAAAGTCACTGCCAGCGATCGTGATGCGGGCGATAATGCCTTAATTACCTACCAACTGGAGTCAGGTGGCGATGGGCATTTCGTCGTCGATACATGGAGTGGCGCGATAACGTTGCGCGCCGGCAGCAGCACCGATATACGCCAATCGCCGAAGGCACTTTACAAGTTGAAAATTTCGGCAAAGGATCGCGGCGAACGTCGCAGCGAGCTAGATGCAGTGGTGGAGATTGTGTTGCAATCCAAAATGGAGTTGCTCGAGTTCGACTCATATGGCAGTTATGAGTTTCAAATTGTCGAAGATCATGAACAACAAGAGGCCGACACAGGACGTGAGGTGGGTCGCGTTCAGGTGAAGTCACATGCTGGTAAAGCGACATTGCCACCCAACATTGAGTATACGATCGTCTACGGCGATGCGGATGAGAATTTTGTGGTAGATCGGCGCACCGGTCGTATACGTACAGCGCACCGCATTGATCGTGAAGAGCTGGCGCAGTATCAGCTCACTGTGGCGGCGCGCACTGGGCTGGCGTACGGCAAATGTATGGTAAGCATTGCGATTGCTGATTTGAACGATAATGCGCCGATCTTTGCACAAGATCGTGACGGTGAGATACAGTTGCCGGAGAACGCGGCTGTCGGTCAAGAGGTTTACTTGTCACGCGCACGTGATCGCGATTCGGGCATGAATAGCCGTGTCACCTACACGCTCACCTACAATCCCGAGGAGCAGTTTCGCATTAGCGAAGCAACCGGCGTACTACAATTGCAACGTCCGGTGCGCGCTGCACCCGGCACACTGCTGCATGTAGAGCTGACGGCCACAGATGGTGGCACGCCGTCACTGTCAACGCGACATAGCATCGATGTGCTCATCGCCGATGTCAATGATCATACACCTGTGTTCGATCACACATCGTACGAAACATCGCTGAGCGAGTCGACCAAGGTGAATGCGCGTTTCTTTGCGCTAGCCGCCAGCGATGCGGATCTCGGCGCAAACGGTCGCATCTCCTACGACATAATAGAGGGCAATACAGAGCGGAAGTTCGGCGTCTTTCCCGATGGTTATTTATTTGTGCGCGCGCAGCTAGATCGCGAAGAGCGCGACTATTACGCGCTGACAGTGGCATGCCGTGATGGTGGTATGCCGGCGCGTTCCTCTGTGGTGCCGGTAATCATACATGTCATCGATGAAAACGACAATGCGCCACAGTTCACAAATAGTACCTTCACCTTTAGCATCGCAGAGAATGAGCCGGCCGATTCGTTTGTCGGCAAGCTAACGGCAGTGGATCGTGACATTGGACGCAATGCAGAGCTGATTTATGCTTTGGCCACGCAAGAGCAAGACTTCAGCATCGATATGCGTAATGGTTTCATCAAGACGCTGCATCCATTCGACCGCGAGGAGCTCGTACAGCGGCGCACGGGCGTCGTAGTGGGTGGACAAAGCAACGGGCAGTCAACTCTTGGTTCGGCAAGCGTAGGCGACGGCAATAACAATGGCAATAACTATGTGCTATTGGAAGCTATCGTTACGGATAATGGTGCGCAACGCTTGCACGACAAGGTCAAAGTGAAGATAATCATAACAGATGTCAATGACAATGCGCCACAGTTTGTGCGCGCTCCCTACCGCGTGCAGATATCCGAAGGCGCTGCTGTGGGCACACAAGTAATGCGCGTCTATTCGGTTGATGCGGATGAGGGCCTGAATGGCGACGTCTACTACTCGCTTGTCGCGGGCAACGAAGAGGAACGCTTCCTTATGGACGATGCTACAGGTCAGCTGTCATTAGCGCGTTTGCTAGATCGCGAGCAGCAGTCGTCGTACAAGCTGACGGTGGTGGCACGCGATGCCGGTGTTAAGCTGCAGCTAAGCACCAACACCACAATCATAGTTGAGGTGTTGGATGAGAACGATGTGGAGCCGCAGTTTGCGCAGACAGCGAGTGAGGTGTCTGTGCTGGAGACGAGCAGCATCGGCACGGAGTTGATGCGCTTCCATGCCACGGATTCGGACTTGGGCGTAAACAGTCAAGTGACCTATAGCATCACGGCCGGCAATCGCAAGGATACTTTCCATATCGATGCCATTTCCGGTAGCCTTTACCTACACAAACCGCTTGATTATGAAGAGACCACGGTATACCATCTAAATATAACCGCCGCTGATGGCGGCACACCACGCCTGGCGCACACAATTGTCTTCAACGTGAATGTGGTGGATGAAAATGATAATCCGCCAAGTTTTCCAAATACAGCCATTGTGCGGCAGATCAAGGAGGGTATTGCCGTTAAGACGCCCATTGTAACCGTGACTGCCGAGGATCCAGATTCCGGTTTGAATGGCAAGGTCACGTATTCGATCACCAAGCAGGACCCTGAACAGCCGGGTGGTCGTCACTTTGGCATCAACACTGTGACCGGCGTCATACACACGCTGCGTGAAATCGATCGCGAAAGCATCGACACTTTCCGTTTGACCGTCGTCGCCACCGATCAAGCTGAATCACCGGAACCCCAACTATCCGCTGAGAAGCTTGTGACCGTCATCGTAGAGGATATCAATGATAACGCGCCGAATTTCGTATCCATGAATGCGGCCATACTGCCAATGCAGACAGCATCCGCGCAAAGCCATTACTATCGCGACGGTCTGCCGGTGATGCATGTGCATGCACGCGATGCCGATTCATCCAGCAACGGTTTGGTCACCTACGAAATGGTTAGCGGTAATATGGAGCTCTTCAAGCTGCATCGCAACACGGGCGCGATAACGCTACGTAAAGTCATCGATCAGCCGGAGGTGCGCTATCAGTTGGCCTTGAAGGCGACCGACGAAGCGGTGCAGAGCGAACGTAAGAGCACCGATGCGTATATAACGATCATAACGACGGGCACGGCGTCGGGCCCCGCTTTCGATCAGCGCGATCAAAGCGGTTCGGTATACGAAAACGAACCGACCGGTACCAGTATACTGACTGTGAACGCACGCCTAGATGGCGCCGAAATCGAGTATTACGTGACTAATGTAACGGCAATCGGTGCTGGTGCGCGTTCGGGTGCGGTGCAACAAGTCGATCGGCTCTTCGATATTGATACAAAACTAGGTATATTATCAACGGCGAAGGAGTTGGATCGCGAAGCAGGACCGGACACGTATGAAGTGGAAGTATATGCGATCGCATTGGGCGGTGTGCCACGCACAACGAATACTAAGGTAAGAGATTTTTGATTTTGATTATTGGAAGATTATAAAAAATATTATAAAAAATAGATGTGCAACGGGATTTTGATTCGGGATTGTAATTCGGGATGGTGATTCGGGATTGCGATTCGGGGTTGCGGTTCTGCATTGTGATTCGGGATTGTGATTCGGGATTGTGGTTCGGAATTGTGATTCGGTATTGTAATTCGGGATTGCGATTCGGGATTGCGGTTCGGGATCTTCATATTTAACAGTTTTCTTTAGTCAAGTGCTTTATTCTAATGTGAGAAAATAAGCAGCTAATTTAGGAGTTAACTGCTGGATCCCGAAATTTTCGAGTTAAAAAAATTAAGAATCGGTATTCTTATTTCTAGGGCAAATCTTTTTAGATCCTGAATTGTCTTATATGCCCCGAAGTTGATATTTTATAAAGTGTGTATATATGAGCATTATCAGCGGGACGAGCAGAGTTGATTTGACCATGTCATTCTGTCGGTCCGACTGTATATTTGCGAACTAGTCTCTCAATTTTTGAGATATCGCTCGAATATTTCGCATACGTTTCTTTCTCCCAAATCGGCAGCTCCCTTATTGGAATCGCCGATATCAGAGCACTATAGCATATAGCTGCCATACAAACTGAACGATAAAAATTAAGTTCTTGTATGGACACCTTTTTTATTTAACGAGATATATTCACAAAATTTCACAAGAGTTATTGGCTAAGAGTATGCTAGAATATATGAAAAATTCTTCCAAATCGGAGCACTATAGCGTATAGCTGCCATACAAAATGAACGATAAAAATCAAGTTCTAGTATGAACAACTTTTTCATTTGACGAGATAAATTCAATAAATTTGGAAAAAATAATTGCCTAAGATAATGCTAGAATATCTAAAGAAATTTTCAAAATCGGAGCACTATAGCATATAGCTGCCATACAAACTGAATGTCAAAAATCAAGTTCTGCTATGAACAACTTTTTTATTTGACGATATAAATTCACAAAATTTGGGAAGAATTGTAGTCTATGGGAATGCTACAATATCTGCAGAAATTTTCAAAATCGGAGCACTATAGCATATAGCTGTCATACAAACTGAACGGCAAAAATCAAGTTCCAGTATGAACAACTTTTTTATTTGTCGAGTTATCTTCACGAAATTCGGCAAGAATCATTTGTTAAAGTAGTGCTAAAATATCTGAAATTTTTTTTCAAATCGGAGCACTATAGCATATGGCTGCCATACAAACTGAACGATAAAAATCAAGTTCTTGTATTGAAAAGTCTTTGTTTGTGAAGCGCTGTTTGGCCTCAGTGATCGTTTTTTTTTATTTTTTGTAAACAAAATATTTGGAAATTCATTTGTGTGCTCAAAAAGTATATTTCAAAGATATATAGAATACATAAAATAATATAAAATCGAACGCAACAACTTCACCCTTTCACAGAAACCAATTTCAACCGCCTTCGTTTGGCTATTCTATAAAAAAGTTACTGATTTCTGTTTAACAATAATCATCGCCACATTTGCTACACATAATTCTCAAACATTTACTCAGGTGGGTGTGTGCGTGTGTATGTATAGTACACTTGTTGCTAACATAATTGGCAGCAATAACATCATTTCTGCTTAGTCGCATTTTTGCGCTACTAAAATGGCAAAAATTATGCCAAGCAACATCGGTTAATTAATTCACTGCGACTCGTTGTAGCGCATATAAATTCTTATTAGCACCACACAAAAACCGATTGGTCAAGCGGCTGGTAGCTGGCAAGTAGGCGCGCACATATGCGGCAAAGAAAGCAGTAACAGCAAACAATGTGCAGCATGCAACATGAGTAACAAACAACAACAAGTAACAGGCATAAAAACAACAATAACACGAAACTAGCCAGCAGCAAACTATAACATCGGTCACCACAAAAACAGCAACAACAGCTGCAACAAGAACAACAACAACTGCAACATTAACAACGCCAACAACAATAGTGATTGTCACGCTGTGCCACAGTGGTGCGCGCATAAGCGAATAACAACAATCAAAGTGCAGCAACAACAACAAGCCAAGCAGCTAACCGCATTAGCAAACATGACGCTGACGGCTGTGACTGCAAACGGCCAACACACGGACGTACACCCTTTCGCGCATGCGCATGCTGGTCTCTGTAGGTGCTTGCGCGTATGTATGTGTACTTTTTTGGTTTAATTCTTTGTTCGTTGGTGAGTTGGCTATAAATTCTAGCAAGCAGCCATAAACATTTAAGACCCTACAAATTGTAATTTGCACGCACCGTATGCGAACGCATGAAACGCGTCACAACTCAATTCTTTTTCAATGCGCGCACATGCAACACAATACACAGACACGCGCACGGCAACTTATATGCGTGTATGTATGTATGTGTTTGGCACAAATGCAGTTTCAAACACCACTTTCTACTCTTTGTCCACTGTTAGCCCAGCGCGGACTACGCTTCGCTAGGACTTCGCTTTGTTGGGACGCGGCGCGGCGCATTGCGTTGCTCTGGCAATCATATTCTCCAGAAATCATAATAAATTCCAGTGCCACGTTTACATACAAAGCAGTTGCATATTTCGCATTGCAACAGTATTATTACATACACACACACACGCGCGCAGTCGCTCAGGCGCATCTAATCGATTCGCCTTGTCGCGACATTTCTACTAAGCAAATCGCTTTGACTTCAGCTGGCACTTGTTATTTCACTTCCAATTCCATTACCGCCAATGCATTTGCTAAATCAGCAACAGCAACAACACAAACAACAAGCGCAATAACAAAAGCAACAGCTTTATCTGCAACGCATACACATTGCTGCCTTTGCAACGTCAGCATCATTGCCGCGACTCAACTGCCGCGCGCTCCAGCTCAGCCGCGCGGTCACAACGCTCTACGCCAACCCACAACGCCATCTTACATTTTCACAGCAATTATTGCTGCGACATATGCTAAAATGGCTGGCTGACTAGGACTAGTTGCATGTATGTATGCGCGCGCGCCACATTGGTCAGCGCGTTTTAAGCGCGCGCGTCGTAGTTGGCTATCACCGGCTTGTATCGGCGCGCTCACATACACATGCGCTCGCGCCTACCAACACCCAGGCAATCATGCAAACTTGTACACTTTTCGCCAGTGAAATATCATCTGCAATGATTTTTTACTGCTTCCGAGGTGATTTTTATGATTCCTCGCACACTCACCTTGCATGCGCCCATGCACCGCGCCGCTTTCCGCTCTCGCATCCATGAAGTGCGCTTCGCTCTTGATCATCGCTTGCCTGCTGTCTGCTGCTGTCGTCGTGGTCGAGGTGTGGGTAAACTAATGTCATTGCATTGTAGCTGCAACATAAGCGTCGCCAACTTGCAACAACACTGCCGCGCGCTCCTGCCGAGTACATATACTATGTAGTCTTACAAAGATTCAGGTGTTTTTACTGCAGAAGCGAGGAGCATACATTCGCGCGCACTGTCTTGCTTTGCCTTGTCTATGCTGTGGGACAGTTAATGTTGCTGGTGTTGCACGTTATAGCAATAAATTAGTTCGTTATGTTTATGCGCATTTTATGGCGTCTAAATTAGTTGCTATGTATGCGTACACACTTTTCCACAGTCAGCCTCAGCGTCCTCGATTATATTGGTTTGATGCTTTTTGCTCTGGCTATACGTACGATAAGCAGCGCACACCCAAATCTCTTGAAAATGGGATTCCCTTAGGGATTTTGCATAGCTTAAGTGTGTGTTGCATGTACATTTGCGTTGCCACATCACATTAATGCGTACAAATGTTCATTTGTGGTGAAAAAATGGTTTTAATGCGACATGAATAATTTGTGTGTGGGCAGTCAGGGTGCTGGAGGAATTTCGTATTAACCGTTAGAACAATTACCGGAAGACATATAAAATGAATATAAATTAAATTTGCATGGAATTTGTTGAGGCAATGCCATATGTTATGTTATGTTATGTACTAATCGCAATAATACTTGGTTCATACTTCAGAGCCGATCGCAGTCAGTGCTTCAATCCCATTATTGTTATCGATAAATATTTATTCATACTAATCTCATTACTATAAGGTGCATGCTGCAGCACCGATATTTCAATTCCATCAATATGATAGTATTTTAGTTCACAGTAGTTATTGCTGTTATCGATAAAATGTGTTTAAGTACATTTCTATAGTTGAAATATCGGTTTAAATTTTCCGTATTTGATATAACGTAGGTTTATTTCTTTTTGTTATCTATTATTATCGATATATAATTTTTTTTATCGATATGTTCTCAAGTTTAACAATATTTTCAACATTATCTAAGAGCTTCAACATAATAATTTTCTTGCTATCGATTCTTATCGTTATATTATACCCAACTCTTAAAACTCTTATTTTGTATCGATATGTTTTTAGTTTGTCAATTACATAAATGGCATTTTATTTTTTTGGCTAAAATAAAACGTAGTTTATCAATATTTTCAACATTATCTAGGGGCTTCAACGCAATTATTTTTTGCTATCGATTATTATCGATATATTTTATTATCCATATATTCAACACTTAAAATTGTTTTTTATTATAATCGATACATACATACATCGATGCATCAATATATCGATACATACTTATGTAATTATCGATATGTACTCAAGTTCATTTTTTAGAATGGATCGCAACAATTTTTTTTATGCGATCATCCTTACTCTTATGTTAATACTGCTGTCGTGGTAGTGTTAATACCATGCTAGTATTTTACCATAGTACCCAGTTATTGTTGTTATCGATAAATTTTTATTCAAATATAAATATCGAAATATTTGAATCTTCCGTATTTTGTAAACAAGTTTTGCTTTAAAATGTTTTTAGCGTGCAATAAACAGCAGTTTTTCGATATTTTCAACATTATCTATCATTTTTGTGATCGATTATTATCGATAAATACTTCGATATACATATATAAATTTTTATCGATATGCACTCAAGTTTTTTAATTACAAAAACTGCATTTTATTATTACAAATATATAGGTAAATTGATATATCGATACATACATATGTATATAATTATCGATATATTATCAAGTAAATTAATTATAGAAAACACGCTGGTTGGCTTGCTTATCCATATATACTTCAGTTTTGAAGTTGAACCTGGTGTTTTTCTATTTTCTAGCAGGTTCAACTTGATAACTCTTTTTGTTGCCGATTATTATCGATAAAGATTAACTTTTCTTATTAAAATAATTGTAGCTGATAAATGGTTTCAGAATTCCTTAGAAGTTTCAACTTGATAACTTTTTTGTTATCGATTATCGATACATACATCGATATATATATTTTTTATCGATATGTACTCAAGTTTGTAATATTATCGATATATTTTCAGGTATATTAATTCTCGAAAGACCGGTAGCTAGTTTCATAATCAATATATGCTCAAGTTTTGAAATTGAACCTGGTAACGAATATCGATATATGAATTTTTGTTATCCTCAACGCGATAACTGGCTTTTCTGTTAACATATATTTTATTTATGCATCTTGAAACTGATAATCGATTTTTGTTAGCAATAAGTGGGGTGATTTTTGAAATTTCGAAACCGATTGACATTTGTTATCGATATATGATTTGTTTTTGTTAACAGAACCCCATAACTGCCTATATTATAGTTCAATAATCTATAAATACCGTTATATATATTTTTTTATGATGTCGGGTAATATCTTCATTCGCCGAACTTCGCGGCAATTAGAACACTCGGTCATTAAGAGATTCATCGCAATACGAAACCAGTTTGGGTGCTACAGTTAAGCTTCAAAATGAGTAAACTGCAATTGTTGTTGGTGAAAGTGGGTTTATATTCGGCGATTTCTATAAATACAGCCATTAAAAAGTGAATTAGCAAAGTTTAGAAAGGTAAAAGCATATATTGTTTCCTAAAAGTTTTGAACTTAGTTCAATAATATTTATAGGAGAATGGTTTTCGGCTTTCATGTGCTTTCTGTGTGACCCGAGCTGCTCACCGTTTGAAAATATCACCACAGTAACGGTTTTAGCTTACCGTTATTTGGCGTTAAATTATTATAACTCAAGATGTATTTCACGAAAGTATATGGCAATACCCACACCAATGCAAATAATAATGTTCTAATTAAAAAATTATATTTTCATATTTTCCAAGAGCTCATACAAAAAGCAGCCATGGCATTAAAAAATTTACAAATCTTTGCCGTAAATACACGAAAAGAAAATCGCCATTCACTGTTTGCACCAAAAGCGCTAAATACACCACTACACATGCGCAGCGCCTTTCTTTTTCTACGTTTATGCGCCGCCTCAGCTCATTTGCTTGCATTTTCTTTATTGCACAAATATAAAATTACCGTAAAAGGCATTTGGCGCTTGCTTCATATTATTTTCAAGTTAAATTTGTGTTTGCTTTTAGTTTCACATTGAGACAACTATTTTTTGCTATAAATATATTTATTGACTCGCAGACTTTTTTCGCACTGACCCACTTGCGGCCGGCAAGTAGTTGCTTTGGCACCTGTCAGTGGGTGCCCAGCCTCAAAAACTGCAAGTCGGCGCATATTTATTGCATGCCACAACGATTTGTTTCGAGTTTTTTCCCCCTCATTGCCATGGAGTCCAGCAAACTCGTGTAATTTTACTAAATATGCAAACAAAGATATTTTACATTTAAAGATAATTGTGCTGAAAAAACGCGGTTGTTGTTGGCGCGCCAGTGCAGGTTTTTTTCACCGTTACTCAAGTGTAGCAATAACTCGTAATTTGATTGATTACGTTGATATTTACAGTTGCTTGAGCAAACCCTGAAGCGTAGCTCAATGTTTTGTTGCGCCTTGTGATGTGTAATTTGGCTTAAAAAATTGCTAATGTGTGTTTTTCCCTTATGGTATAGGATTTATTTAAGTGTAACCAGGTCCTTTCCCACCTGGTCTTTCCAACGAAATGGAAGTTTTCCTCTTCCTCTGCTTCCCCCGGCGGGTACTGTGTCAAATAGTCTCAGAGCTGGAGTGGTCTTATCTATTCGAACGACATTTCCTAGCCAGCGTAGCTGCTGTTTTTTAATTCGCTGAACTATGTCAACGTCGTCGTATATCTCGAGCTGTACGAGTTCCATCGACTGCGGTATTCGTCGCTGATAATACCCAAAGGACTGTAAATCTTTCGCAGACCCTTTCTCTCGAAAACTCGTAACGTCGACTCACTAGATATTGTCATTGCCCATGCCTCTGTACCATATAGCAGGACAGGGATGATGAGTGGCTTGTAGAGTTTGGTCTTTCTTTCTCTTGAGAGCCAAGTCGCGAGTGCAACTACTGTTGGTTTGATGACAGGAGATATTGCGTCTTGCCCTCGTTCGCCACCAGAACCATTTGAACCATTTGCTTTGCTTGCTTATCCAGTCTCGAAAAATCAGAACTAACGACGTGGTTGTTATGGCCAATGATATGGATGTCATCGGTGTTCACCAGCAGTTGTGCACTCCTGTAGAAGATTGTACTTTCTCTATTCAGCTCTGCAGCTCGAGTTATTTTCTCCAGCAGTCGATTGAAGAAGTCGTACGAAAGGTAGTCGCCTTGTCTGAAACCTCGTTTGTTATCGAACGGCTCAACGGCAGTTTTCACAGCCGAATAAGTTTTGCGAGGATACCAAATGCAGACAAAGCGCCATAAAAATAGCTTTGTGCTGTCAAAGGTAGCTATGAAATCGAAGAAGAGGTGGTGTGTGTGGATTCTCTTTTCACGGGTCTTTTCCAAGATTTGGCGCTTGTTGAATATCTGACCAGTTGTTGATTTCCCAGGCCTAAAGCCACACTGATAAGGTCCGATCAGTTTGTTGTCGATGAGCTTTAATCTTTCACACAATACGCTCGATAGATCCTTATACGCGATGTTGAGGAGGCTTATCGCACGGTAGTTGGCGCAGATTATGGTGTCTTCCTCTTTGTGGATTGGGCAGAGCATACTTAAATTTCAATCGTTGAACATGCTTTCGTCCGACCATATTTTAATGTCAGACATACCTTCAAACTGGGACACCATGAAATGGCTATTGTCGAAGCTGTCAGGAGGTAGAAGAAGAGAAAACTATACATAGAGCACATTCTATGCGCATAAAAAGCTTTGTTTGGGAAAATAATCACAACTATCGATCGAGAGTTTCTTGATTCTGTCTTCTAGGTTACACGGACAAAACCTTTGACAAAACTCAGCAAGAGCACTTGGTGGTTCAGAGAGTTTATAATAGAGTGAGAAATCTTAGACATGTTGGTTTCAGAAAAGGTCTCCTAAAGGTCTATATGCATCGTTAGACAACCACTCTAACCATCCACGTGCTTAAAATGCCTCTAATGGCTAATGAACCGTTCCAACATATCACAGCCTTAACAATGTTCTCAAATTAGTGACTATTATAAAAAAAAATATTTAATTTAATAATCTATACTCACCGATTTTTACAGGCCCGGAACTAGAATACCTAAACCATTGAGCAGCAGTCACATACTCAGTGAACTTAGCTGCGTTTGTCGCGAATTCCATTGGCACATTACGTGTCAAACTGGAAACATTAGTTCATGTCTAAAAAATAGCAGCAATAAATCTAACATTTTTTCAGTTTGTACAAAAAGGACTTTAAATAAAAAGTTGCTAAGCTGTAGACAAATATTTAACCAGAGTGACTACATTGTTGAATTTAGCGAACATAACTAGAACACAGTGTGCAACTAAATGCGCAAGTGCTCAACTCAAGACGCATACATACGTGTGGAGCATATGGGTGTCCAAGCGTCTACAACTCAAAAAATAAATAATTGGAAAGCATTGAGCAACTGGAGGCTGGTATTAGTCAATTCGTCATGCCACATGCATTTTTTGTTTGTAAAAACTTTATTTTAACAAATATTTGTACACTTGAAGTGATCAATCAAAAGCGGCAAGCAAAAGTGCGGCAGCCACAAAAAATTGGCGGATAAATACAAAAATAAAAAATAATAATAAAATAAACAAAAAATAAAAAAATAAATTCAAGTAAGGAAGGGTTAAGTCGGGTGTAATCGAAAATTTTATTAAATCTCATTGAGATAAGTCAAATATTGGCCGATAGCATAAAGTCACCCGGAAGTTCGAAAATCATTATATTAGGTATATGGGTGCTCAGGGAAGTATTCACCCGATTCAACCCGTTTTTTGATACACAGAGTTAATATTGTCCAGTAAGAATTCTCTCTGGATTATATACATACATTGACCGATATTTTCGGTCGAAAGTCTACTATAGATACTGGGGTCTACATTTTTGGTATCTAAGGGCTGGAACAGTTTTGTTTGGATTCGGGCAATTTTCGGCCCTAAGGAGGCATACTTTAAATGAGTTATCAGTGCAAAATTTTATACCGTTATATTGATTACTTCTTGATTTGTGTACTGAAAAGTGAAAGAACCAAATTGTGTACTATGGGAAGTGGGCGTGGGTGTGATCCAATTTCCCCATTTCCGCACAGTGACATTGAAAAGTGAGAAGAATGCCACATACTAAATTTCGTCGGAATCGGTCGAGCGAATCCCGAGTTATGTTTTTCAAAATGTGGGCGGTGCCACGCCCATCGTCCAATTTTCGCACCGGCTCCCATAAAACTTCTTCATATTTTGTTGGAGTTAAAATTTAATGTCTCAGGCCTATTCAGTTATTGATTTATTGCGCTTTTAGTAGTTTTTAACAGTACCGTTATATGGGGAGTAAGCGGTGTTATCTTGCGATTTCATACATTTTCACACTGTCGGTACGGGTTCTTATAATATCTGTTACAGGTAAATTTGGTTGTTGTAGCTTAAGAGGTTTAGGAGATACATACATACATATGTACTTATTAGAGGGCGGGGCCACGCCCACTTTTTCAAAAAATGTTTGTCTAAGGTGTCCTCTGTCACTAATTAGAGTTTTATATCTTCATTTAGTGCTTAGTTAGGTCAATTTATATGTTTTCCTTTAATGGCGTTTTGTGGGCGTGGCAGTGTTCCGATTACGCCTATCTACGAACTTGTAATTTTTTTTTTACTAAAGAACGCGCATACCAAGTTTCATCAAGATATCTCAATTTTTACGCAAGTTGCAGCTTACACGGACGGACGAATGGACGGACAGACAGTCACACGGATTTCAACTCTATACTATATACATAATATTATATTCAACTCGATTAGTTTTAGTTGATATAAACAGTCTTTAGTTGAATAACACCATTATACCCACTGTTGCAACATGTTGCAAGCGTATAAAAATTTATAAAATGGCCAAGTGGATATCATAAAATATTTCTCGCATTTTTGCTTATCACTTGAGTGCGCATATCACATCAAAAGTTGTAAATATTTCGTGCTGTTTGTTGACAAATTCAGTGCGCGCTGGGGGTTGCTGCAACAAATAACTATCGTTAGAGCAAAAAAAAAAAAAGTTGCAAAGAAATAGCCAAGCAATAATTATAAAATAGCATAAAAACTCAATCAACAGTTGTCAGCTACTAACTGCCATTTAAACATGTGGCACGCTAAGCAGGCGCACGCATACACACGCGCGCACATGCAACCTGCTTGCGTTTTTTGTTGAGAGTGGTCTCTTTTTTTGTGCGCGCTGCGACAATTTGAAAGTTGCACATGTGGCATGTTTAATTTTTAATTGATTGTGACGCTATGACTCAAGGTTACAAGTTGCTGCGACTGCAATTGTGGCAGCCTGTAGTCGCACTGCGTGTATGGGTACACATACACACAAATATATAATATTTGCAATTGCTTTATTTTAACGGCGCATGCGTAGCCATGCAACATTTCGTTTTTTGCTTTGATTTATTTGCGTTTTTGGTGCCTTCGCATGCGCTCGCCAAAGCTTATTTGGTCGCTCATGTGCAGCGCTTAGTTGCACGCTTGCCGACTTGCTGCTGGCGAAACTCGTTTGAATATTGGCGCAATGCGGCAGACGCCCGTCCACGTACGCTACTCCACCTTGTTGGCTGCCATTTGACTTTTGTGTTGTTGTTGCTCTTGTTGCACTCTCCTCCAATATTCAATCGCTTTTGGTGCTTCCTTCCTTGCGCTTTGTTTTTGTGTTTTGTGTTTTGCATTTTGTTTTGTGTTTTTGTATTTGTATTACTGCCGCACCGCCAATGTCTGTTGGCTGTCACAGTTAGACAAAATGCCTGAGCTCCTGCGGTTGCGCCGCCAGTGATCGTTTGCAGCTTGGCTTCTGCTGCTGCTGCCTCGCCTGACACTGCATTTCATGCTTTGTGGCCGCTATTTGTGCTGTCGCAGCGACTGTTAGTTTCATTATTGTTGTTGCTGAAATTGTTGTTGTTGTTGCTTTAGTTTTTGTTGTTGTCCATGCGCATACCTGAATATTTGTTAGTTTTGTTATTGCTGTTGCTCGTATTTGTTGTTGTTGTTGTTGTTGTTGTTGTTGTTGTCGCTCCTGTAGTTGTTGTTCGTTGCACTTACCTGCATCTCTGTTAGTTTCGTTATTGTTGTTGTTCAAATTGTTGTTGTTGTTATTGTTATAGTTGTAGATGTTGTTGCTGTAGTTATTGTTGTTGTTGTTGTACGTTGCCGCTTACCTGCATATTTGCGGTGATTAAGTAAATGGAAAATGATTATTGAAATGTGTCCATAAAGGAGGAAGTGTTTTGCATTGATGGTATGCAGCATCACATCGTGCAACAACATGTCCCACGTGCTGGCAACATAGAGTGGCAAGCGTTAAGCGTTTCATATTCATTATGCTTATAGTTGACTTATGCCCAGAAGGAACTACAGCGCCACAATTTCGACTCTAATTAAAGTGGCTGGCAAAATCGCTGACCAAGTAGCATGTGGCATGCAGCATGAACCACCAAAATATGCTTGGACTTGTCGGTCAGGTGTCGAGGTATACAAATATATTAGTTGTTGCAAGTTATACATATCTTGACTATACAATATTCACCTTTCAACTACCTTACAAGAGCTCTCATGCTTCTCATGCTCTTCACCTTCAGCACTGTCTTCTGTTGCCATACTTTTTAATGCCACATTGTCACGCTGTTTGCTCGTATGAGCAACAACTATGTCTACACACGCATTTAGCATGCAATTAATTAACTCGGGCCAAGATTTCTCGCTGGGTGCGCGACAGACTGCAATATTTGTGCATTTGCTTGTCCACATTCTCGGCCGCAGCTCGTGGTTATTTATGTGTGTTGCATGGAATTGCTTCCATAACTATATTTTTGTCTCCAACAGCAATTGCCGCAAGCACGTCTTTATAGAAATCTCAATGCAAATGTTTATTAACGCTCGTGTGGCACATATCATTGCGACGCATGCCACATATAAAACTTAAAGCCCATTTATTTATATGCGTACATAAGTATATATGTGATGTGTGTGCGTGTGTCGTTGCCGCACGGCAAGGGGCATTTGTTGGCTCGTTTGGTTTATTAATTGGCCTGGTGTTAAGAATTTAATTTTCTATACGATTAGACCAATGCGTAGGCTCTTCTTCTTAAAGTTGCTATGGCTACTCGTATGTTTGATGGATGTATGTGTGTGTTTGTTTGTTTGTGTGTGTAAGTACATAAATAACATATTTATAAGTAAAAGCTGCTGTGCTTGTTAGCGCTGGTGAGACTATAATTGATTAGAATATAGATTTTGTTAAATCTGCGTTGGAGGCAGCAGGGAAGGGAGCGAAAGTAGAGGCGCATATAGTGCGAGGTGAAGCAACTTAAAAGCGAACAGATATATTGTTGCCATTAATAATTGTAGGTAATGTTTGGAGTCATTTATGAAGAAAAGACACTTTTTAGTAATTTTTTGTTCAAGCATTAGAACTATTGTCGATCTCTGAAAAATACCGTTATACATTATTAGCAGCTTAAAATGGATTTCAAAATAAGTACAGTTATAGTAGGCTTATTGTAATAATTTGTTCAGCAATTTTATTAAAATAATTTTTTTAATAGGTGGCAACCCTGCTCTCTAAATTTAAAATAAAATATTAGGAAAGTTTATATGGTAGCATATTTGAGTAAATCGTTTCTATTATAAATTTATTCTATTAATTTTTTTTAAATAAGTGGCAACCCTACAAAAAAATTACTGTGAATAAAAAAAAATATATATTATATAAAATTTTTTTTTTGTAGTATATTCTAATAATTCAATTAAGATTTATAAATAGGTGGCAACCCTGCTCTCTAAATTTAAAATAAAATATTAGGAAAGTTTATATGGTAGCATATTTGAGTAAATCGTTTCTATTATAAATTTATTCTATTAATTTTTTTTAAATAAGTGGCAACCCTAACCAAAAATAAATATAATAAAAAAATAAAATAAAATAAGATCTGAAAAAATGTTTTTCGAGATGATAAATAAGTCATATCAATTTATTTCATTGAATTTTTTAAAACAGGTGGCAGCCCTAGCCACAGGAAAATAAAACAAAAACTTTTTTTTTAACTTTTGAATAAATATATTGCAATACCTTGTTTATCTTCGCAATATTATTAAATTAAAGTTTGAAACACCTGGCAACCCTTCTCAAACATAAATATAATATAAAAAACAATAAAATAAGGTCTAAAAAATTTGTTTTTGGTGGTATGTTTTAATAATTCCATTGTACGAATTTATTAAATTAAATTATTAAACAAGTGGCAACACTACCCCAAAATAAATATGATATGAAGATAAATTAGCAGATTGTACGAGTAGTACTTTGTATATCTACGCAATATTATTAAATTGAGTTAAATTATTAAACAAGTGGCAACCCTATCCAAAAATAAATGTAATACAAAATTTATGTATGCATGTACATATGTATGAATGTACATGGCATGTATTAGCATATCGTATTACTTTGTTTACCTTCGATATTATTATTAAACAAGTGGCAACTCTAATAAAAAAATAAATATAGTACAAAATATAAAATTCATAAATAACTATATATTAGCAAATTATAATTATGTAAACATTATAACGTTATGTTTGCGATTTCATTAAATTAATTCCGACAAATTTGGCAACCCTACTTTAATATGTTAAAAATGAAGTCTAAAAAATTGTTTCCGGTATATGGTACTATGCAAGTATTTGAAAAATTCGTTTTATTGAAGATTTTATTGTATTAAATTTTTTTAACCAGTGGCAACCCTATCCAAAATATATTTATTTTAAAACAAAAAAATGCTTGCTACGATGTACAAACTTTTCGCTCATCTTCGAAAAAATTTTGAATAAAAATTTTTAACAGATGGCAACACTGTGCACTAAAATAAATGAAATATATATTAATACATCGTGGCATTAAAAAAAACGTTAGCAAATTATCTTCGCAAAATTATTAAACTAAAATGTTAAACAGCTGGCAACACTGTACACCAAAATTAATTAAATAAAAAATAATTTAAAAACTGAAACTAAAACCAAATATTTAAAAATATTTGTATTTAAATTCAATTGCAAATTTTACTTTTTCACATTTCAAATTCCACAAATTTTGCCAGTTTCGAATCGGAATCGCTACATGGCACCCAGTTGACTTCAATCACTTGCACCGCGGCACTTGCTGTCTAAAATCGACAAAAAAAATTAACGAAACCCTGAACGTCACTCAATCTTCCCGACATCATAGCAGCGGCTCCTTAGTGCACAGTCACTTCATGTCCGATTCGCTTTAAAAACGCAAAAATCACACAGGTTGCTACGCACACACCAACACACTTCCACATCCAAGCACACATACAAACCTTCATTGTCTATTTAACGGCTAACCCTCGCGCACATACACACACGCACACACTTTGATTAATCTACATACGTTTCCATTTAAATATCGGCGTAACAACGCAACACCAACGTCCCCGCGAGACCCCGCACTGCGCACTGGACACCGTGGCAACCCTGAACTTCATTGGAATTTTTGCGAATATTAACTTTAATGAATTTATCATTATGACATGCATTTACATTTTCGCACGGTATGTGGTAAATTGAAAAAACAGGCTACGCACGAAAGGCAGAGGAGCAGAGGGGCAGCGCGCTACAAATCCACAAATGCCTCTGCATGCGTGTCACGAGCTGTGTGTGTGTGTGGAGGAAGATGGCGTCAGCGCTAAGCCACTTTTAGCATTCGTATAAATGAATAAGAATGAAAATAGCAAAAGAAAAGGCAACTGCAAATGTAAACTCGAGTTGAAATGAAGAAGACACCGAGCAACTAGTATTTAAAAGAAAGCTACACATGCCTTCGATTGTGTGCGTAAAATGTGCGTGTGTATGCGTGATGTGCGTGTGAGTTAATGCTTTGACCACTAATATTGACTCTTCATTTTGTACGCATGTTTAAGTATGTGGCAGCTCCTTGAGTCTGCGTCTGCTAATTTATTATTTATTAGGGTTCCAAGATGTAGTGTTGCCATGCGGTTTATATTTAGAGTGCTGTACGAATGTCATTCGAATGTGAACTTATTTGATACATTTTGTGGCAATCTTTGATAGATTTTGTGACAGAGTGGTGAAATATTCTAAATTTCTGTCGAAGGTCTCCAATACCGTTTTTAATTCTTTTAGGTTATGATATGATTTATGTAAATTAGATATATTTTTCCAGAAAACTGTAGGCGTTTGAGGAAGATAGCGACCAGCTTACGAGTATGTTAGGTTAAGTTAAACGGTCGATCATAAAAATATAGTCTCCCTTGAGCAGATGTTAAAACCGGTCCGTTATGGTATTTAGAACTGTTATAAAAATGTATCACAGAAACCCTCATACATGACAAAGCGCTTTGCGTCGATAACAAATTTGTTAAGACGCCCAACGCCAGTTCCAGCTATGTCTACTGGTTCGCCGAAGGCATGACCGCCGAGTTCTTTATGCCTCAGTCTTGCAAAGGCTGGACAATGGTGGAGAAAGTACCTGGATTTTTCCACCTCACCCTCGTCTATACAACATACATCATAAATGACTATTGGACAATGTCCAGTACGATTGTTCCGATTGCTGCAAGATGAACTTTTCTAAGAGCAATCAGTTCAGTAGATCCCATAAATTCTACTCTGGGTCAGATGTACCTGGCAGCCACACAGGGGCTTGTTTTCGCCTGCCAAGCCAGGCGAGGTCTATTGGTCTTAGTAACTGTAAGAATCATACGATTGTTGCAGGATGAGCTTTCCTAAAGGCAGTAGATCTCCTAATTTCTACTGTGTGCCATAACGAACTTGCAATCGCACAACAGCTAGTAGTCGCCTGCTAAGCGACGCGAGGTTCATTGGTCCATTGCTAAAACGCAAATTGACAACGAAGATCCGACACGCTCCCAAACCTAAGCCATTGGGATACGGGTACTATGGGTTATTCCCTCTCAAGTTATCCCACATTTCAAGTGAGAATTTATAGCTCGTAGATTTTATGAAATTCTTTTTCTTCTTATTTATTGACGTAGACATCGCTTGAGCGGTTATAGCTGAGTTTACAACAGCACCCCAGTTGTTCTTTCTTTTCCCTCTTTGGCGCTAATTGGAGAATCCAAGTGTAGCCAGGTCGTTCTCCACCGGGTCTTTCTAACGGAATGGATTTCTTCTTCTTCATAATCCTTTTCATAATCGATTTAAGAATTTCTTCAACTACCAAATTTCTTCACTTAAATTGACTCAATTACCAGTTTTACTCAATTACTAAATTGACTTAATTACCAGATAGACTCAATTACTAAATTGACTCAATTAATAAATTACCTCAGTTACAAAATTTCCGTGATAAAATAAATTACCAAATTTCCTTATATTTCCTTGTCAGATTGACTCATTTCCCAAATTTCCTCATTATTTAAGTCTTTAATTACCAAATTGGCTCTCTTACTAAATTTCCTTAATTTACCAAATTATATCAATTGAGTTTGGCCTTTGTTCTCTATTACTTAATCAGTCCGAAATAGCACCTGCAGGTAGCACTTATTCAACTTTGGATTTCGACGCTTGTTGGTGTTAATGATAGACAAAATTATCAACGGCTTCGAAGTTATGACTGTCAACAGTCATGCGGCCAATGATATCAATATCATCGGCGTACAGCAGCCTTTTCAGATTATATCTCAGCATACTCCATACAGAATCAGTAATTTTGATAGTTCCCAATTTTATCTAAATAACTGTGAGCTGGAAGCTCGTTGTTCCCAAAGCTTCTTTATTCATTCGATTTAGTGACTTTTCTTCCCTGCTCCCAAAACTGATTTCATCAAAAGAAGTTAATCTATAGACACTTTTTCGCACACCAAAATCCGTTGAAAATTAATTTGCCCCTCTTCACCCCTCATCTGTTACCATGAAGCTCCGCATAACTTTTTTTTTCGCGAAATTCGCTTGAAGTCCAAATTAATGTAAATCATTTAACTGATAACATTACAGTTGTATGACATATCATCAGTCATTCGACAACAACAACAACGAAACAACATTGTATTCAAATGTTACTAGTGATTTGCGCGAATGTTGCAATGTCAAGCGGCAATGCCGGCGGCGCCGCGTACAACTGACATAATTGTGTGTGTTTTTATGTTTTTGCGCAACTAACTGTAGTCATTGGAGTCACTCACCGAAATGCCGCAACCGTAGTGAAGTGAAGTGCAAATAAAATTGATTTCAGAGGCTTGGGTCAACGCTTAAACCTTTATAAGTGTAATTTGTGCTGATGAGACGGCAGGCATAAGAAATGGTTGCAAAATTAAAAAAAAAAAATAAAAAAATTAAAAACAAAAATTAAAAAAAAAAAAAAATTAAAAAAAATGAAAAAAAAAAATATTGAAAAATAAATTAAAAAAAAAATTAAAAAAAAAATATTGAAAAATTAAAAAAAAAATATTGAAAAAAAAATCGAAAAAATTAATAAAATGCAAAAAAAAGATCTGCACAATCCCAATGTATATACTGCTACATCACTTAATATTGTTGTTGTCGCTTACTTGCTTCATTCTGCAACACACCGCATACAAGCGGGGATAAAGCAGACAGATCAAGATCTCTTAATGATATTTTTGGTAATTTAATTTCTTGGTAATTTTTGTTGGCTTTCAGTTTTTTGTTGCTAAGTTGTTTCTTTTTTTGAACGCGAAATTGTTGTATTTGTCGAAATCGATCACTGCCGCCAATAAACAACAGCTGTTTGGAGATTTAATGATTGTGCAGCGCGCGCTGCTGGTTTGCGCTTCATGGCTGGTTGCCGGTGGCTTGTTATGCTGTTCGGTTGTTCGACTGTTCGGCTGGCGTGCGCAGTTGTCTAATTAATCAGTTTGTCAGTGAATTCGCCGTTGTGCAGATTTCACTTTGAACGTTTGAATGCCAACTTTTGTGTTTGTTTTATGATTTTTTCAGCAAAAGTGCTCAAATTTTTAATCGCATGTAAAAGTGAACGAAGATCATCATTTATATAATCAATATAGTTGATCGGCAGCATTGTCTGAAAAAAATGTTACTGTAAGCTTAGCGTTGTTTTAATATTCTGTATTGTTTTTTTGGTTTCCGTTTATGCTTTTGAACGTATTGTCTCGATTTTAATCAGCCTCTAAATGCCGAAACTTCCACTACTCAAAGTCATTTATCATATTTATCTGTTTTATGAGCTTTTTTGCAATTAGTCGCTGTTAAAAAACCCATAGTACATGGGTTAAACATTACTACATGACATTGCTTTTTTTCTTAAATATTTTTTCCTAACTTGTTGAAATATGTTTACATTTAATTACTGCGCAATGGCTTGCCTAAATGTCTGTTGATTGCTTTAAAGTGGAGTTAATATATCTAAAACACATTATTTTTGGTTTCATCTGTCATAAATTGTTTTTTGGTATTTTTAATGATTTTTGTGGAAGTTAAGAGAATAGAAAAAGGCAAGCAGGTTTAAACTATCGTGACTAATTTGGTTATCAAATTTCTTCACCCTGTCGTATCATCTAATGGATCCACTGTATTTTAGGCATGCACAAAGAACTATAAGAAATCATCAGTACTTATGCCTCAGAAGACCTACTCGCTGGAGGTATAAGGTCTATCAATAATAATGGGTAGTCGAAAAAGTCTTTTCGTATTTCTTATCAAACGTAAACTTATTTTTTTAAATTTATAATGAACTTTATTGAACCAAATTAATAGTCCGATGATGCCAGGTCAGGACTGTATGGTAGATGCATCAAAACTTCCCAGCCAAGCTCTCTCTATATTTGTGTGTGTGTATGTGGTCTAGCGTTGTCCTGATGGAAGACGAAGCTCTTTTGTTGATCAGTTCTGGCCGTTTTTTTCGATTGCTTGCTTCAATCTCCTCAGTTGTTGAAAATAAAATGTAGAATTGGCAGAATTGATCGTTCGACCTGGCTGGAGGAGCTGTAGTGAAATGTTCCTTTCCAATCTCACTAAACACTCAGCATAACCTTTCGAGGCGTCAATCCTGGCTCTGCGACCATTTGTTAAGTTTTACCACTCCTGGATTTCGTCCACTATTTCATTGCCTGTAGCTGCATTAGAGGACAGCTCTGTGGCTTTCGCAAAAACTCAACTTAAAAGGCTTTACACCAACCATCATTCCTTATGTTTACTTTACACCTTCTTTCCCAGTTGAAAAGTGGGTCAGTGTTTGCTGAGCTATGCCGAAGGGTCTTTAGCCGGTAATCGTCCCGACGATTTTGCTACAGTTTTTAGCGTAGAGGTTACAGGTGGCAGGTTAATACTAGTTCAAAGAGTCGGCGTTGCGAGCTTCTAAATGCTTTCCAGAATAACTCTACTGAATTAACTTCACTCGAGTTCTGAGTTGTTTTTTTTTATATTATAAGGAATAATTTTGTACGGTAAACTCGGTGTTTGTGAATGCAGTTTAAGGTTAAACTTCTCAATTGCTGATAGACTGTTGATTTTACCCAATTTGAACAGAAAATGGAGAAATTTTGTGTGACTAGGTGTTTGTGAGTGGTGTTTAAAATTAAACTCCAAAATGATAAACTCGAGTTTATAAAGCAACGAGAAAGCAAACTAAGACCTATTCTGGTTGACAAACTGGGTGTGTGTGAATAATTTTTATTTTAAAAATTCAAAATGCATGATAAACTCGAGTTTATGGCGGAATGCGAACGGAAAAGTGGAGACACTGTTTGGTGAACTCTGTGTTTGTGTGTAGTGCTTAATTTTAAACTCTAAATCGCGTGATAAACTCGAGTTTATGGCACAATGTGTACGGCAAATTAGATACAAGTTTTTGGTATAGTCGGTGTTTGTGAGTTACACTACTAAAACTAAACTCCAAATGATATGATTTATGTCTCAGTGAGAAGCAAATTAGAACCTATTTTTGGTTGATAAACTGAGTGTTTGTGAATTGTTTTTAATTTGAAAATTCAAAATGCATGATAAACTCGAGTTTATTATTTAAATTTTATTGTTTAAAAGATATTTTGTTTGTTAAACTCGGAGTTTGTGAGGAGTGTTTATTGCTTAACTCCACAATTGCTGATAAACAGCCGTTTTGACTTAACAAGAATGGAAAATTAGAAAATTTTTTTTGGCAAACTCGGGTAAACCCGGAGTTTGTGAGTAGTGTTTAATTTTAAACGCGGAATTGTGTGAAAAAAGTAAAAAACGAAATATTAGGTAGATTTTTCTAAAAGCTGTGGATCAAAGTGCTGCGTTTTTTCTCCTAATAAAACTTGAGCCAACTTTGTCGTCTACTAAAAATATTAAGAACTCAATCAATAACTGATATTTCACTACTTTAGCAATTCAACTGATTGCGCTAATGTATTAGTCAACCACTTGGCTTTGTCTGCTCTTCACGTTTATTAAAATGAAATCTATAATTCTCCACAAATACATAATTTTAATAAATCCATTCACTTGCTGCTGACCAATCAATTCTTTGTCAACTTTTGTCGGCTCAGCTAATGGATTCATTTTTCTAAACTTAACTAAGCTTAACTAAGCAAGCTATTTTTAATATTTTTAACTAACGCTTATTTTTTTTTTTCAAATTCACACGCGTACAAACCAACCGTGTTGTTTTTCTAATTTCTAATTTCTGACTTCTCACATCTTTTTATCAATTCGTTCGCACATTGCCTTCTAAATTCTAATCCAAAATTCATAAAATGCCTGTGGTGGTGTCTATGATTATTAATTGTGTGGCAATTAATTTCAACTCTAATTTGCTGAGAGTTTTTCTAAAACACACACGAAATAATACCAAAAAGTGAAACAAGCATAAAACGAAAAGCAAAACCAGTTACAAAAGCGGCACAAAGCAAAATTTTAATAAAATATTTTTTTTTTTTGTTTTCTTTTTTTTTTGTTTTTTGTTTTAGTTCTCCTCCAAGCCAGAGAAAAATTAAATGATTAGCATATTCAAGTGCGCCGCGCTTGTGCGCAGGAAATCTGAGTTTGATTGCCTGCATTCGTTGTCGCTGCGAGGGGTTTCGTTTTAAATCATTTTTCGAGTGTCTGCATACACTTACCACCTTACCACCAGCGGCGCAGCAATGTAAGCGCGTGGGTGTTAAGGCGTCGTTCTGAAAATATATCCACGTGTTTTTTGTTCTTTTTGTAATATTTTTTCGTTGTTGTTTTTTGTACGCAAGCGTAATTAATATTAATGCCTTTTATGACTGTCTTATAGCTGTGTATAAATATGAACATACACACCCATACATCTACGTTTTTATATATATATGTATTTATGAGCGTGGAAAGTTGCGCTGTCGCTGTCTGTAAGTTTTCAACGGGTGTTTTAAATTAGAGTTTTAGGTGTTGTTTTAGCGATTAGTAGATGCAAATCGGTGCTGAGGGTAAACTGTTGGTGCTGAGTGCGCAAGTTTAGTGAGAAAATGAGTTGGAATGAATGGTTCTGGCCTTGAAGTGGTGAAAAGTTAAAATAATAGGTTCACCAGTTTTTTTGATAATCGGATCTAAGTAACCAGAACTGACCCATATTTTTATCCGGCCAAGAACTTCAAGAATATTTTATGCCGCTATAACAACAACAGCAATCCTTTTGAGAACTACGAGCTAAATATATTATTGTTTTTGTCGAGGTTACACTTTCAAGATGGTTTGCACCATTTCTTTTAACTGCTCCTAAGAAAAATTCTTCTCTCAAACCGGTTTCAGTAATTTCATGCTAAGGGCCTTTTGTTATAACGGCAAGCAATCCAGAAAACATTGAATATCTACTTTGGAGGTGTAGTTGGAATTTGGATTGTTCTATGTGTTCTCGGATGGTTTTTGATAAAATAGTTGCCACCTATTTGAAATTTGCATATAAAAAATGTGGGAGCTAAAGAAGTTCTACAATAAAGGTTCGACACTCGGGAGGTTCAAGAGAAAAACTAGTAGGAGGTATTTTGAGAAAGGTTGCCACCTGCTTGAAATTTGTAAAAATGTTGGATGTAAAGAAATACTACAGTAAAGGTTCGACATTACAAAAGTTTAAGAGAAAAAAATTGAAAATTATATGCGGAGTGTTGCCACCTTATTACAAATCTTTGTCTAATAAAATTGGTAAGGTAAACGAGTTATTACAAAATTTATTAAATACTAACATGGTTTAAGAGAAAATCCAGTTGAATATATATTGAGGAGGGTTGCCACCTCATTACAGGAGTTAAATAAGTACGCTAACATGTATTTAAAACTGAAGACGCTTATGATTACTAGAAGTTTCGAATTTTTGGGCGACGTTGCCACCTGATTAATTATTTTCGTTTAATAAAATTTATCAATTAAACAAGTTATTACATTATTTATAAGTAATTAAGGAGGTTTAAGAAATTTCAAAGTTACTAGTATGCTTAGGAAGGGTTGCCACCTGTTAACATCGTATATAAAATAATGCAGGAGTTAAATAAAATCGCCAGTACAAACTTAAAACTGAAGGAGCTCAAGATTACTAAAAGTTGAAAGGTTTTTGAGGAGCGTTGCCACCTGATTAAATATTTTTATTTAATAAAATTTTTAAGCTAAACGTATTATTACATTATTTCTAAATAATTGAGGAGGTTTAAGAAATTTAAATATCAATAGTATGCTTAGGAAGAGTTGCCACGTGTTAAAATTGTATATAAAAAATGGAGGAGTTAATAAATACGCCAATATGTATTTTACAATGAAGTTATGTAAAAGTGTAACCAGTTCAAAGAATTTTGACCAACGTTGCCACCTAATAAAATATCCGAATATGATAAAAATGATAGTGTAAATGAAGTACTACAATACTTGTAATAAGTTAATGATATTTAGAAAGATCAGGGAGAAAACTATAACTAAGAAGAGTTGCCACCTGTTATAAATTGTTTATATTTTTGAAAATTACGAATAAAAAAGGAGTAGGTAAATTACTAATAAATAATTAAGGAGGTTTAAAAACTTCAATGTTGAGTTTTGGAAGGGTTGCCACCTGTTAAAATCATATATAAAAAAATGTAGGAGGTAAATAAATACCCTAATATGAATTTAGAACTGAAGAGCTGCAAAAGTAGAACCAGTTGAAGGTGCTTTGAGTAGCGTTGCCACCTAGTTAAATATGTGTAACTGATAAAAATGATAGGGTAAACGAATTATTGCAATATTTATAATAAATTAATGAGATTTTCGAAAGTTCAGAGTGGAAACTATATCTCAGAGGTGTTGCCACCTGTTATAAATTGTTTATATTTTTGAAAATTGTGAATAAAAAAGGAGTAGGTAAATAAATACGCCAATATGAATATATGTATAACTGAAGCTATTTTGATGACTGTGAAGTGTTGCCACCTTTTTTAAATTTGATAATGCAATATTAGTGCCAAATGAAAGCTATTTAAGACATGTTTAATCTACATATAAACATTTTAAATAAAAAGAGACGTTCATATGTCGCATTACAGTTGCTACAATTCAAACCATTTCTGAAGTAATCGAAAAAATATGGTTTAAAAAAAATTTTGTAAAAAAAATACTTCCGACTCAATCACATTTCACAGTAGACTAAAATCATGACTAGATTAATTTATTTTCTCTTTTAATATTTTTTAGTAATTTTTAAAAATAACCTTCTCAAACTGTTAGTGTATTTAATGAAGTCATTTATGAAATGAATATTCTTTATTTATTTTTTTCAATTTTAATTCTACCAATTTTGTCTGCAGTGTAGGCTTGTCGCTCACAATTTTGTCGCAGCACGAGCAACCCACAGTCCGCTGCATACCAAATAAAGCGCATATTTTACAGTTGTTCTCTCTCGTTCGATTTTATATTCTTCGATTTACCATGAAACAATGTCACACAAAGTTTGCATAACAAACAAATTACTTACAAATTGCCTTAATCGTAAACTGTGCACCAGCACAGACACGAGGCAGCAGCGGCGGTGGCGGCGTGTGCAATCGCCGGCGACAGGCAACGGTGCCGTTGAGCGCGTTGATGATGGTGACGTTGACACCGACATTAAATGGAATTCCGAGCTGCCACCGGCGTTGTTATGCAGAAAATGTGTGCAGGCACGACTGACCAGCGGCATTTCGCTGGCAGCGAAACATCTTCGCTTTGCGCGCATCAAGCCACAATTTTATGAATATGTGCTTGTGAAGTACCGTATGTTGTATATGTAATATGTTTGTATTTTTGTTGTATTGGAAAAGGGCTCGCACGCGCGCTTATGTGGGAACCACTTGTAGTCGCATTTAGTCAAATTCAAGTATTTCAGTGGAAAGAATATTACAGAGTCATGGAGGAAATTGAGCCGCTGCGCGCACAGTAACTCAACTCATTCATGCAACCATGCCATGACAGTGTGCCATGTCGCACTACATTCGTGACACGGCGCGCACACAGTTACTCGCCACAAAGGCGCGCACATACGCGGATGAAATAAAATAAATCGAAAGGCAAACAAATAAATATGCCGAAAAATCAGCGGAAAAAATCTTCGAAAAGCCATCAGCCAACGCGCGGCATTGGAGTGGAGTCGTAGCGTCGTCATCGTCGTCTCAGGGCCACAATGAGCGTAAAAAATGCAAACATAAAAAAGCGAAAATAATAAAATCCGACGTAAAAGCGATAAAGTAACGTTAAGTGCACCAGCAACAACAACAACATGTATTACAAGCATGACAGCAAGGAGTGTGCTGGCGCGGCAGTGAGGAACAACGGCAAATTATAACGCTCATATCAGCGCGTATATGCGATTGTGTGCGCTGGCAAGTCGACAGCGGACGCGTGAGTGTGTGTGTTCGAAATTTGTTGTTGCTGTTGTTGTTGTTGCTCTTGTAACTGCCTGTATGGCTGACAATTGTATTGTAATGATGTGTAGCGCTGTTGCGCGCACTCTTGCCACAAACAATAGTAATCACAGCAACAACAACTACAAAAACAACAAAAAAATACTACAACAATAGCATTTGTCGCACGCGTATGTCAACGGCGCGTCGACCACCGTTTCGCCTGACAGTTTTTGCTCGCCGCCGCCGCCCAAACGCTGCCGCCGCGCTCCATTTCAGTTGTCCTTTCGCGCTTTGCTTGCGCGCTTTGGTCGCGTTGGTCGCTTTGGTTTGTTTGAGCGCGCGCTCAATATTTGTTATTGTTCTTGCGCTGCCGTTTGCGGTCACTTTGGTCATTTCCGTGTGCGGCGCGCATATGCGCAAGCGCGCACGTCTTCGCCTCTTGCATGACTGGGACTGAGCTGCGCTGTGCTTGTTGCTGTTGTTGTTGCCATTTCACTCGAAAAATCCTCAATGTCAATAAAATTCGGTTTTATCAGTTTGACAAGTCAGCGGTTGAGAATAAAAAGGAAAACGCGATTAAAATGGAAAATGAAACATCAAACAAATGCACATAAGTGCAGCAAGCGATGCACAACAACACACACATGTGCAATGCAATGCTTCATACTACTTTGCTTGATGCAATTTTGTGTGTCTTTGTGTTTGTGCAATTCTGATTGTTTTACGGCATTTCGTTTCATCTCGCTTGAAAACGCAAAGGCGGCGTTCTTATGTTGCCTTGCCTGCCCCGCATATACATATATGTGTGTGTGAGTGCGTATGCGTGTGACATAAAAGTACCGTTGCCTCATTACGATAGCCTGCACGGATAAGACGAGCGATTTTCGATTTACTTCCTTGCGGTTGGCCGCATGGCTTACGGCTGGGCTGTCTGCTTACCGCCTGTCACACACATTTTCGGGGCTAATGAATTATGTTAATGGCAATGCTAATGCGGCGGATGTGCGTGGTAGGGCCGCTATCTTGTCATGACAATTGCAATGGGAGTGCTATGTTTGGGGCCCTCAAGCAATGCCATTATACGCCAGCAACGTGTCGCAACGCTAAATGCATGTGGCTCTAAAGGGAGATTAACGTAGAAGGCATTTGCTTTCTGGTTGGATATGCTTCACATTTTTGCTGAATCGTGGCATTTTATGGCAATACTTTTTTTGATCTCCAACTCGTTGCATATATTGAAAATTAGTGTTTTGTATAAGATATTGCTTTCAGATTTCTTGACGTTAAAAGTTCTTATTGAATAATTAGTTGCTAGTTCATCCTAACAAGGCAATTTCAAGGGCCAGACACATAGATGGCGCTGCTAGAATTAAATCTATACGCAGTGTACGGCCAAAAGATGTTGTTGCCGAAGAAAACATCAAAAATGTTCAGAAAATTATTTTGGATGATCGTACATTGCAGTTATTCGAAATAGGAGGCGCTCTAAAGATATCAATTGAATGCGTATATCATATCAGTCGCGTATATTTGGGTATGAAAAAGCTCTGTGCTTCATCTTCTTGCACTCGGTTCTAGTGTAAGTGAATCTGAGAAATGAAGGTGGTAGTGAAGCATAAACAAAGTTCACAAAGCTTTAAATACTTGTATACATATGTGTAAGGATACATCGCAATTGACAAGCATTGCTCAACTCAGTTAAGATTTCTCTGAATTTCGAGAAGGAGTGTCAACATCTCAGTTGTCAAACTTAGCTTCTCATTTATCCTCAAAATTTTCAAAGAACAACGAGTTTTTTCGAAATTAATTTTGCCAAATTATCCAGTTGGGTGTTCTCTGCCGTTGCTTATAAGAGACGCAGTCTCTTCAATACTGTGAGAAATATCTTCTTGCTGGTATCTCGTCAAGGCCAGGTACTGTTTTGGCCTTTAAAGTGCTCGCGGCTTGCTTATTCCCTCGAATGTAAAATGTGGATATCTCTTGTGATATCGCTTGTGTATATTCTGTTGGGTTTCTTCTCAGATCATGGGTTGGGAATTGAGTGTTTACGATGCGCTCCCTCCAAACTTGCAGCACCAATCTCCGGAATGGACCGCCTCGCACCGGTTTTCTCATTACGATCTTGTATTTGAGGATTTATGGTGTTCAGTTTTATATTCCTTATTGATTTCTATTCCGTTTCTTCCTCCTCTTCTAGTCCACGTATATTATCGTGTTTAACGGTAGCTTTGTCCATTGATTCGTGCTTCATCTAATCACCAGTAAACTGCTTTCTTTAGATGTCCGCTTTTTATTTATGGCATTGCTGTTGTGCATGCATACATCTGTAATTCATGTTCAAAGTTTCTTTGTCAATAGACCTGGCTGCTCTGCTTACCCGGTATAATTAGTGAGTTTTCGTTCGTGGCCGTGAGAAGCCTTTCTGAATCTAACTTGGAAGTGTCCCATTTACGTGTTCGCCTTTTTTTTTAGTCCGCCATATAGTATCTATATATATTATTGACCACTACCTGTGCAGCTAGTTTCCTTCCTTCCAGAATCCTTCAGACTCCAGCGTGGTATTGGGGTTGTGTCGTTGCATTCCGGGCTTCGGAAATTGATTTTGGATGTTCTATTGGCAACGATTAGGTCAACGATTAGGTCTTAATCTAGCCGCTAAGTCGAGGGTTTTGCGAACCCTTGAATTTGTTGTCGGTGTCTCCCATTCCATAGACCTGGCACTGACATCTCTATGGTATCGAGCTTTGCTTTGAAACCTGGGATGGGATCCTCTTGACTTCAGCTAGCAGTTCGGAAGTCTGTGATATATCCAAACAAACCCATTTCCGTCATCGCTGCTTATCTTTTGAAACTGTTCCTTTACATCAATAATATTGCCGCTGTTACGCTGGTGCTTTCCAGCCAAGTTTCATATATTGCTCGCTAATGATTGCTACAACATCGGCACCGAGTTCCAGCATGTGCTGTGGCAGAAGATAGTCAACAATTTTGCCACTGCATATTACACTGCAAAATCTTCATGTCCTTTCCTGTTCTTTGTATGATTCATACGTTCGAGATGCTGGGATGTATTCTGTTTGACTGTGCTTCTATTCCACACAGAGGCAGTAGCTCGATGGGTTTTTACAGGCTTTCAGCTTGTGCTCCAGGGTTTCCCACGTCCTTGCCTTTCTCTGTGAAAATCCTTTGCATTCGCATGGCAGACGGCCGAAGTGGAAATTTCTTCAACATTCATGAGCTTCATGCTGCAGCTGATCCAATCTAGTTTTTTGTGTTCATCCTCTAGTATTCTGTTGAGTTATCGGCTGTCAATGTCACGTGCCTGTAAGCAGTCGTCTTAGGGGATAGTGACTTCTAATACGGTAGTTAAGGAGTCGTGGTCTCGGATTTCTATTATGACTTTCTACTTCAGCTTCTTACAGAAGCTATACCATGTAGATGACTTTTGATTGCGGAAAGTAGAGCGTCTCATTTTGTTTTCTATACTGACCAGTTTTAAACCTTGTCTGGATATGCCATGACGTGTTGTCGTAAGTTTTGAAGACCTTCAGCTTAACTACGACCTTCTGACGGTTTAATTAGCACTGCTTCTGGCCATTTCCTGATTCTGTTTACCCGGTTTTTCTGCTCAAGCTTGGAACCTTTTTCTCCTTAAATGTTGACTGGAGATAGCTCGGCGTTAGTTGCTATACGTAATAAGGAATATGTGTAATAAGAGAATCAAGTTTGGAAGAAATTGTTTATGCCAATGCTTTTCCCGCACTTTGTTATTTTAGAGAGTGTTCTTTTCGCACTCGCTTAAAACCCAATATTTCTATATTTTTATCAGTTTATGCACCGAAATACACAATATTCACCAACAGCGCTTAATTTTTATCTAAACTCAACTACGTGAACCCAAATTTCATCCGATAAATGTTTAAAAAGTCGGTCAGACTGCTTATTTAACTGCTCACCAAAATTAGCACGCAGTCTATTAAGACCACCATAGACTCGCAAGTAGATAAGTTAAAAACACGCGCGCCATTTTTATCTGCTTCGCCATATTTGGCTGCAGATAAATAAATGTAGGTGAGCAGCTACTGCTGCCACCTTTGCCCTGCGTTTCACAGCTAAGTTCAGGTTGGAGCCGATGCTGCTGACAGCGAGCAGGCATGTGTGCTTCTATGTGAAAGCCACTGAGCGTCTAGAAATCCGCTAAGATTTTTATTTGTGTCTACCAGCAATATGTTTATATATTTATATTGCAGGTGAAGGAAAGTGAAATCGCATGCGCGCCACTAAAATCGCACAACAACTTGCCGATTGCGCGAACACCTTACCGAACGCGTGGCTTTGGGTTGCAAGTGAAACAAAAATAAAAAAAATATTCTAGTTAATAGCAAAACACTTTAGACTAACAGTAATTTAGCATTTTTCACACAATTCCAAGCGCAGTAGTGGCTACAGTGTGTTGCCAATGCCAAAAATCACATGCAAAGAAGTTGTGCAAAGGAGACTCTGTGCCTCGCGGCCACCGTTTCCACCCCAGCGCCAAAGCGCTTCAGCGCGCATTAAACAGCCAATGTGACGCATGCGTCTTACTGCCGCTTTTTCGGATGCATGCATGCGGACTTGCTTTTGTGCCGTCTTTATTATCTTGCCCTTTCTTCTGCCTTGCACTTTGCGATGCGCGGCCAAAAAGGGTTCGTTTATCAGCATTTGCTGCAAGCTCACTAATGCGCTTTTAATGTTTGCTGCTGATATGAATGCTGATTACATGCAGCCGCAAACGGAAAGCACAAAGGGATCATGCGCGCGTCTGTGTGTGTGTGTGTTATATGTCTGAACGCTGCATTGAAAATGCATTTACTGCGGTAATGACAACAACACTCGCGCTCGGCGTAATGACAGCCACTGGGCAATGAAACAAGCAGCAGCGGCAACGGCAGCGACAAGGGCTTGATTTAATATATTTTCAAGTTTTTATGCTTTATTTTAAATACTTAACAGCAGCGCGCAGTAAAGCATTTTTACATTTTTAAGTGAAATAAAAGCGCAGTGCGAAGAAGTGTATGCAAAATAGGTAGCCAAGCGGTGCGGCAGGCGGCGCAGCGAGGTGAGGTTTGGCGACCGGCAAGTGAACGTGACGAACGAGGCAAGTGATTGTACACCGACAGGCGCTCAGCTTCAGCGCTTCGAACACAACAACAACAAAAATAAAAACGAAAACAACAACAACAAAAACAAAACAAAAAATAAAGACAAAAACAAAAAATAAAATACAATAAAAATAAATGCAAGAAAAACAAAACAAGAAAAACAACAACAACAATAAATGCATAAAAAGTACATGATTTGGCAGCGACATGCATGTTTTTTCGCTTTGAAAATATATTAATGGGCCGCAGGCTTAAAATTATAATAAATTTGCCTGTATTGGCAGATTTCGCTACAGCAGCAACAGCGCCAACACTCACACTGTCATATACATAGTCACAAATGCAAGCGCAGCCCACAACTACACGCAGCGCTTCTCTCCCAGCAGGCTTTGGGTGACCAGCGCATGTGCGCCTGCGCTCATTGTCGCCTGTACCTGTACCGCTTGCCACCGCCATATGGCGCATATCGAGGCAGCAATTTGCAACGTTGTAGCGCTCGTGTCTGTATTATTGTTTTTGTTGCTGCTGCTTTGTCAGTTTTCAGTGGCAGCATGATTGGTTGCTGTGGCGATGCTTTGTTGCTGTTGATTTTGATGGCTTTTGTATGTGTGGCAAGTTGTTTATTATTATTATTGTTAAGCTTGTTGTTGTTATTATTATTATTATGTTTGTTGTTGTTGTTATTGTACTTATTATTGCTGTAATGCGTAGGCATTTCAGCTATGCACGCACGGCGTTCAAACACGGCATATACACACAGGGAGACGAGCTGCCTCATGCCACTTGCTGCCACTCGCCATACAACAATAGCAACATCCAGGCGCAGTGTCCACAGCACCGACATGCAGGACTACTCTTCATGCCTGCCTTCAGTCATTGCGTGCATTTGCATGTTGTTGCCGTTTATTTTTTGTTGTTCTTGTTGCTGTTCCGTTGCATGTGTGGTGCGTGTGTTTGCCGTGTGAAAGACATTTTGAAAATTTGACGTTTTTAAGTGAGGCTGCTGAATAAAATTTATTTGAAAGCAAGCGCTTTCCATGCCGCAGGCAAAGAATACAGGCTCACACACATGTGCTGTATATATATGTTCAAGAATATCGGCCCGAATGGCTGTGTATTGCATGTTGCGCGCCTTACATTGTGTATATATGTAGGTATATGTGTTTGCCTGCGTGTCTGTATATTTGCGGGCACAAGCTTGCTAAAGTCCTTTAGCTACAATAATTACATAGGCTAGCAGACTCGCTTGCACATACACACACACACACACACACACACTAACAAATCCCGCCTGTTAATGGCTTCTCATAATAATAGTAGGATTTATGTTATTTATTCCTAGCGGTAAAGCTAAAATTGCTCAGCAGCTTGCGTTTAGCGCGCACAGCTACACACGCACCCACACATATGCAAATCTGTGTACATATAGACAAAATGTTAAAGTTATGACAAGGCGACACGTTATTTATGTGTACATTTCCAGGAATATATGGCAACTACTGGCCACCATGTATGTAAGTATGTATATATGGGTCGGTGTGTTTGTAAAAAATGTCATGCGATTTTTGCATAAATTAAAAAAAATTAGCGCTTTTGAAAAACCAGAAACTCTTGATTTTTGTAATAACAATATTTTATCCTTAATTTCAACCAATTAAGGCAATTAGTCTGTATACTTCTGGGCGCTTTCATAACAGAATTTTTTTTATATATTTATATTGCTATTGAATACTGAAAATAATAACTCAAGTTCTTGATGGAAGACTCATGATTATAATCTTGACTAAATTTAACCTGCAATACTATACTATAAGGCTTGGGGGCAAGGTAGGCTTGCGTTCATAACCCGAAAGCCGGTAAGAGATTGCATGTGTCGGTCAAGTATTTCAGACCTATCAGTCTTTCCTCTTCCTTATTGATAATGTTAGCTCCCACCGTTTTTATAAGTTCTTCGCTACCGTATTTACATATCTCGATCGGCAATCCATCGCTGTCCCATTCCGCGCGTGGTGTGGTCGATTGTAAAGTTGCGTGATAGGGAGTCTGCTTTCTTTCTACTGCGACACGGCACTCCTCATCGCACCAGCTGTTCTTTTGCATTTTTCGAAAAGCAATGGTTTCAGCTGCAGCTGTACGTAAGGAGCTTGAAATGCCGACCCACAGTTTCCTTATACCGAGTTGCTGATGGTACCCTCAGGGAGCAGGAGTGCAAAAGAAATTCGTTCGGCTGTCTGTTGTGATTCCAGCTTTTTGACATCGAACCTTCCTTGTGTTTGATGACGTGCACTTTTGCTGCACAAAGACGGGTGACTGAAACAACTTAACTAAGGTGACTTTTCGACTCAGAGACAGTCAGGTAGCTCGGTGAATTTTTCTTTGCTGGAAAAGCCATATTTCAACTTCAGTTCATTTGGGGATGTTTTCTCATAGAGGTTGAATTTACCGACCATAGTGCCAAAATACTTTCTTTGCGACTCGTTAATGTCGCCAATCGCCCATAGAAACCATCTTTGGCCTCATCGTCCTTCTCTTCTTTCGCTTTGATGCGGATTGTGGATAGATGTTCATCCACCGTGGTGAATGCCAGCACTCAGCGGGGGAATTTTTCTCCCACCACGAATCCCACACCACAAGGTCCTACTCGTCTCAGTCCTTGTCCTGTTCATCCCACTTCTTGGACGGCGGTGATGTCAGTCTTTACTTTTACGAGGACATAAACCAGCTGGGCAGCGGCACCTTCCCAATGAAGGGACCGGATATTTCAGGTGCATGCCCTTAAATCATAATCTTTAATGAGTTTGCAATTTGTTTTCATTGTGGCCGTTTTCTACATGATCTTCCTCTTCTTAGCTGCCTTTCAAACGGATGTTATTGGAGTTGTCGGACGACCGGAAGTCCTGAGCTGTTTGAGCCTTATGTAAAATAATAGTATCTGGCTATCCCCAAGTAGAGGGCGCTCAAAGAACTTCCTCTGAGTTAATTACTAAGGGTTAATCCTAGACAGGAAGGCTGCTATGTACTGCTGCAGGATAGCTAAAAGCAAAAGCAAAAGAAGACTCTCACCAAAGGTAGTTCTTTGACTCTATGAAACCATAGTTAAGTCTATAATAAGCGTAGAAACGTCATTTTCGTTTGATGGGCGGACTTCAAACGGCTACATTTGTGAAAAAAATGTGAGTGTTCAAAAGCCTGCTCTCCTCAGTATTTATGCTGCACTGCGGTCTACGCAAACTATGACACTGAATGTCTTGCAGCACCGGCTGATAAAGCTGCAAAGTACATGACTGCAAAAGCCGCTCTCAGGCTCAGATAATATGGGAGCCAGGGCGCTTTTGAATCCTCGTACATTTTGGTTTCATTCAAAAATACTTGGATTATCAGGTCGCTTAACTTAGCTCCAGCTGTCGCTTTTATGTTCACATACCGTCGAGGGAGGCAGAGAAGAGAAGGACTCGTTGAAGGAGAGGGATGGTGAGCTTTTCTACGGATGTATCAAAGCTTGCGGGGAGGAGGAATAGTGCCGCGAACTTTCAATCAGCTTTAGCATTGGGCTTTCTGATTACTGCAGCATTTTCTAGCGGAGGTGGGTGTCTACTGCCTCAGAGCGCAGCCTCTTTTCTTCGATAGTAGAGCATCAATATTAGCTTTGAGCGCGTGAATAACTATGAAATGGGAATTGGTAAGAAATCTATTGTTGTGGTTCACTACTGGATTGTTGGGTTTCGGATCAGATCAGCAAGGGTTGGTCAACTAACGACAGCTGCGCAGTCGCAAGGTTCTTTTGACCCATGGTATATCGTACAAGGTGTAGAGAACTCTTTGCTCTCAGTAAGATCTTTTTTTAAGTGGCTGTAAGAGTCCTAACTGGACTATACCCTATCTGAACTTATGCAGCAAGATTAAATAACTTACCGGATGCCTGCTGTCTCAGCTGTTTGGAAGAATTTGGAGTACATTAATCTCAATATTTCTCCTTAAATGTCCTGTTCTTGCTGGATCAAGGCAAACTCACCTTGGACTTCATTATTTTAGTCATCTTGGAATTCAAAGCAAATGCCGTTGATTTCCTTTCTAAGCCGCCGATGTGTCAACGAACAAAATGCTTCCGATCATACCTACTTCTTTCAGCAAAAATAGTCACACACGCAGACGCAAAAAGCAGCAATTTCAAAAAACAAAACACGCGTACGTGTACATATGTTTGCACAGCATGTTGCACTTGCAACATATTGCCAACAATACAGCTTGTTTCTCTGTGCCGTTGACTCGGCAACGTGGCTCTGACAATATAGCATGTGTTACTACGTGTTGTTCCTGTTGTTGGCGTGAGTTTTGCAAAAATTTATGCAGATTTTGTGCGATGATGCATGCTGTGAATAAACACACAGCGACCGAGCGCAAGTCTTGCCAACCGAACGAGGCGAGGCGCGACAACCGGGCAGGCAGGCAACAATCGATCGATCGGCCGAGCTGCGAGATTGACTTGCCACACTGATTGCCGTGGCTGACTGCTGCTTTGGCTGCTGTTAAATAAGCAGGCTCCAACGCCGGCATGGTGTATGCGTGTGTGCGGCTGGTGGCAGCTACGCAACGGCGCATTTTTTTGCGAATTCTTGCCGAGGGCGCTAGAAATTGGTCGGTTGTTATACGCTACCAGCCACATTGCTTGCCGTGTTTACTTATTTATTCGCCGTCTACGCCGCATTGTTGTGTTTGGTTGTGGTTGGTGCGGCGGGTGCGGTGTGGTAGGCTCTGTTGGCTGCGCTGATGATCTGCAACTGATCGATCGACACGATGGATGAGTGAGTGCCTGTTTGGCTTGTGGCTTGATTTCTGCGATGGATGGCTTCACTGCTTGCATGAATGACCGCATGAATAGGCAAACACAAAAAATGTGGTACAAGGAAGAGGTACAAGGAAGAGGCACAGGGAAGTGGCTGGTAGAGGCAGCTACGATCACATGGTACAGCATGGCATAGTACGAGTATGGCTGGAAGAGCGCGCCGTTGTACGTTATATTCTCTTTGCGCTTTTGTAGACTTTGTGCTATTGCTGTAGCTGCGTTACCAATAAAAATTGGCGTTCTCCTTTGTCACTCTCACTGCGTTGCATCACCCCCCACACAAGCTGTTGGTAGTGCATGCAACACCACTGCGCTTGTGTGTTTGTGATTTTTGCATTTTTTGCACTTCTTTTTCATTTTTCTGCCTTTTTCTATACTTCGACATCTGGCCTTGTCTGCATGTTGCACGTTTATTGCTATTTTTCTTGCACACCGTTTTTGCCGTTTGTTTGCTGCATGCTTCAAAACAATATCTCAATAAATAATGACCGCTCATAAATAATAATCGGCAAGCAAATGTGTAATGATTTAGTTTGGCAAAGCGGCAGCCAAGCACCAAGCACCGCGCATCGTGCATAGGCGACACAGCGCGCTTTCTCAGCGCGCAAACTGCCGTTGAGGCCGTGAAAAAATATTAAATTAAATAAAAAATGCAGGCAGCCGTACACGGCATGAGCGCACACATGCGCAGCGCCTCGCACATGTTTACGAGCGTGCAAAATTCGCCGTGCAGCCGCTGCATACTTCGTTTTTGTTGCCTTTTTCTCTGAACTTGAAAGCGTTGCAAAGTATAAAGTGTATAAAAATACTTATTGCTTTGCATCAGAAAGCGAGCTGCGGCTTAAACAAATTGATTGGCAGTTAGTTGTAAGTCGGTTTGCACATACAAACAAGCAGCGACACCGTAACTCGGCGCTTTGTTGCTACACTGTGGCACAAACACATGTCACATATGACAGTCGATTAGTCAGTAAAGACAGTGTGTGCCATCTACAACTTTGCTCATCATTCAAGTGTGTATATACATGAGTTTTTTTATAGCTTGCTGGTTTGTTTGACGAAGTTCGTTGCTTAAGTCTTTAGTGTTTAGTGCGTGATCGTCTATAAGCACACTTGCTGCTTGTAAAAGCAAAGTGTTAAGTTTAAGCATGCTGAAAGGGTACAAAATTAATATTAAAAGTTAATTTTCATTTATTTTCATTTTAAAAATTAAAAAAAAAAAAAAAATTTTGAACACATAAAAAAAATATTTAAAATAATTTATTATTTTCAGTTTTCACGTTTAGTTGCAAATACTCTTTTTTTTTGTTTTTTTTTTTTTACTTTGTTAGCGTTATTTAATTTGTGTGATTTTGTTCTCGCCTACTATTTTTGCTTTTTCTTTCAGCTTTTTTGCTTATTATTATGTCAGCCATTTACATGCACTTTCTGTAAGCCGACATCCAGCTGGCAGCGTCGGCAGCTCGTCGTTTCTTAATGTGTTGCTTGGCACTTTCCGTCATTTAGCTTTATTTGACTGGCGTTTGTCAGCTTTGCGGTGTTTTTATTGCCTTTGGTAAATGGCGTATCCATATATTCACCACATTGCTTTGCGGTTTTCGCTTTTTAATATCGATTAATTAGTTATTTACGTACCATAACGGGAACCAAGGTAGTACAAAACTGAGTACAAGGCAAACGAAAAGTATAGTTGAAGAAAAATTGTTGCCCAAATAAATAACAAAGACTCAGTTAGTTGTTATCATCGTATCACACCTAACTAATTCACCATATCTGAACGCATCATACCTACATATATTGAAAATACGTATATGAGCTTACCACATCTGAACTCATCATATCTGAATTCATTACATCTGAACTCACCATATCTGAACTCAGCACATCTGAACTCCCCAAATCTAAAATTACCTTATCTCAACTTACCCCATTTGAACTCACCAAATCTGAAAACATTGCTCCGGAACTCACTAAATAAATTTTACCACACCATACCAATCTGCTCATATTACTTTCCATCATCGTACCATATTTAATTTCATAAACTAACTTACCATATTTGAAAGAACCATATCTGTATTGACCGCATCTGATTTTGCCACACAAGAACTCACCATATCTGATCTCACCATATCTGATCTCACCATATCAGAACTCACCATATAAGAACTCACCACATCTTAACTCACCACATCTTAACTCACCACATATTAACTCACCACATATTAATTCACCAAACATGAAATCACCACATCTGAACTTTCTAATCAAATCTGATCAAACCTACGAATTATATTACTTTTCATCGTCAAACCAATAAACCTACCTTATGATAATTAAGCTTAATTCACCACATGTGAACTTATCCTGTGTCACTTTACGTCATCTGAATCGATTTAATGTAAGGAAGATACTGAAGATCATGAAGATATCTGACTTTTTTCTCTATATACATGCATATCTGTATATTTATTTTCGAACTTTTTCCAATTCCGTCGGGTGACACACCCACATGTATTAAGTCCACTAAATTTAAAAATTCTTAAAAGAACCACACCTAACTTCAGTTTGCTTTTATTCAACTCAACGCATACAGCTTTCATATAAACTAACCTCCCCAAAGTTGCAATAGTATGATGACTAACCTAAATTCACCATACCTTACCTTATCTTGTCTTACTTTACGTTCTCTGAAACGATTTTATGTAGAGAAGGTCCTGAGGTTATGGGGAAATCTGATTTTTTTCTCCATATATAGACTTTTTTTTGGATATTTTCCAACTCCGTCGGTTGACAGGGTGTATACATTGGAAATATTTTTTAAAGATCCAACAAATTACCTTTTTTACCACATTCGAACTGTCATGTAAACTTACCACAGCCACATAAAGCTGTTGTATGGTGACATAAATGATCGTTGACATAAACTCACCACACTTTAGATTGCTTTTTATAGCGACATCTTACGAGTATATGATGATTCCATCATCCTTTGCATTGTTCAAATAGTACGCGTGGGTTCTTCGATAGAAATTTTAAATTTTGGATCCTGAAGATCAGAGAGACAACTGATTTTTTTCTCCTAATCATTGATTTTTTTAAGTTTTTCCAACTGCATCGGTTTACGGGAATTCAATATACTCAATATGAAGATTTATTTAAAGGTGATGGGTCTCACTTCAGCTGACTTTGATTCACTTCAACCCAACTGTCAAGTAGACTTACTTCCACCATGGGGTAGTTGTATAGTGACATATAGTAAATGACCTCGCCGTATCTGAACTCACTACATCGAAATCTTACATGACGCACCCTGTATTCTTTGCATTATTCAAAGCGTTCATTCTCACCCATTTTCTCGTTAGAAATTTTAGTTAATTTTGGAATTTCGGATTTTGGTTTGGTCAATTTATGAAACTCATGGTTGACTTTCGTTCAAAACTACACTGCGAAAATAAGAAGGGATCGATCTGATTTTTCCAGCGCAGTTTTGGGCGAAAGTCAATCGTGAGTTTCATAGATTTTGCTTTAACCTTTTTCATTAGGTTCATAGGTAGATGCGTTTAGATATGCTTAGAAGGAAGCACCGCACGGTTTTCTTGAATATACTCGTATACTTTATTTTCCTTTATCTTTTTGTTTAACAAACATATTTCTAAAGCCAAAATTACAGTCATACCGTTATGTGCCGTCACTACAACTTCCGCTGCGCGTAGGCTTATTGTGACGAGAACATGCAAATGCTGAACATGTGATACGCAGACACTTCGCACTTCGCTTTTCAAATGCATACACAATAAACACTTCCTAGCATTGCTTTTTGTTTTTGTAAAGACGGCACAGAGCTAAAAGCCGCTCTTACAAGCCAGCAACTTTGTTTGGCGATCGATAGATTTGGCCGCGATTAGCATTGAGTACTCCAGGAATTTTATTATGCCGATAAATTGTGGCTGTCGATTTGTACATACAAGCAAAAGAGCGCGCACATACACATACATACATACATACACACGCACAGACACACCGAGTTGGCATTAGGAAGTGTCATGACGAGTCTAACAACATTTTCGCGAACTCACTGACATGCGCTTTTGCGCTTGGCGATTATTTTCTGTTTGCAACACAAATGCTATGTGGCATGTTAAGGGAAACGCAGAAGTGTTTGCTTAGGTGTACACAGCAACAAAATAATACAAGAACACGCCAAGCAGCTTAACAGCGGAACAGCACACATGTAATGAGTAATGAGTAATTTAGCATTAACAAACACCTACTTGGCGTGTAAATCTCTTTGCTTTGACAGAAAGTGTGAATGCAGGCACTCAGCAAAAAAAAAAATATAACAGCAGACGTTTCACACACTCATGTGTATGTATGTAACTTGTTGTTGTATGTTGGGACAGCCAAACGCCAACAGTTATGCGCGCTCGCCATTTCCCACACATGCGCCTGCCTGCCATTTGCAATATTATTGTTATTATTATTGATTCGGCGCTGTTTGTGCCGCATGCCACAGGCCCCAATACCAGTATGCATGTAGCAACAGCGCGTAATCTCAGCGTCTAACATGTGTGGCATCCTTGGCTTGACGCAGCATAACTGTTGAGACCTGCAGGCACACCAACGACACACAATCGTAGTGTAATATCTAGTTGCGTCGCGTCGCATAATTGGCGTGGGTGGCACTTTGGCTGTTATTACATACCACAGCGCGCAACGATGACACCTTTCCACACACACACAGACATACATGTGCCGTTTGTGTTGTTGCGCATCTCTAACTGCAACGCTTCGCTTATAAAGGCCGCTGTTGGTGAAATTTTCTGTCCGTCTGTGCGTTTGTGCTTCGTGTCTTTGTTGTTGCTATGACATTTCTCTTGCTTGTTGTTTTTTGGTTTTCTTTTATGGCCGTAAAATTGCATGTTTATGTCTATTGTAGATTGCTTGGGTTGGCTCTGCCGGCTGTGGTTGGTATTTAAATATTGTGTTGCAAGTGCAATTTTAATGCTGCTACACCGTTAAATGTGTAAAGACACCCCAGCGTTTATACATGGGCTGAACACTTGTTAAGTGGCGCGTAAGGCCGCTGGCTTTTGACCAATCGCAAATGTGGTGGAGCAAGTGAATGCCACTCGTTTGTACATATCATTTTGGTTAGGATAATATTTTTAAGATTACACGTTTGTATGTTTGTTGTTATTAATAGAAGAATTGTACTTGTTTGATAAATTTTGTAATCAATTGTTTGCTTCTCTTCTCTGTACTTGCAGGTATGTACAAGTCGCGCAAATCTATATCATTAGAAATAACTGTAAGTAAAAGAAAAAGTATTGTTAAATTATGATATTATTTGAAGGATTTTTGGTAGGTATTTTTGTCAAGCAACGATTTTCATAGCTATTTTTTATTATATAAGTGTTATATGTATTTAATTACTTTTTTAAATCAGTGAAATTAGCTTTCACAGGTTCACAACTTGTTGTAAACAGCGCATTTTTTCAACAAAAAATTTTGCGAAATCAGTTTTCTTTTCATCGAAATACCACACCTTTTAGCGAACTTTTATCTATCCCAATGTGATTGTTAAATAAAATAGCTTTGATCAGCCTAAAACTATATGATAACGTAAATTAGCTCAATATATCTGAACTCACCATACCTGAACTCACCACATCTTAACTCACCACACTTTATGATATAACTTTTCATCGTCATACCACATCAAACTTCAGTGCACAAGCCCGTACGATGACATAATTCACCATATCTGAACTCACCACACCTGTTTTCACTCTATATTAATTCAGCTAATATTAATTCTTCACACGTTATACTGCACAAATTAGCTTTCATCATTATACCACATCTAACTTCAGTTCACAAACCCTGATGACGACACAAATAAATTCATCATATTTGAACTCACCACATCTGATTTCACTTTACATGAACTGTTCTTATCTGAGCTCACTAAACTTTATATGTATATCCTATATTACTTTTCATCTTCACCTATATCTAACTTCAGTTCACTTCTAGTTACCTCAGCCCTTATATCTTTACAAATACCGCTAGATTGCAACGTTATACTGCTCATATTACTTTTCATCATGATACCAGTTCTAATATCAGTTCACAAAAATGTATGATTAACTCACCATACTAGAACTCACCACTCTTTAACTCACCATATGTTGTACAGCTCATATTATTTTTCCATTTAGGCTCAGTTATATCGCTTATATTAGTTTTCAACTTCTCCCACATAAAACTTCAGTTCACTTTTAATCACCTCAGCCCTTACATATTTACAAATACCCCTAGATAGCAACGTTATACTGATCATATTACTTTTCACCATGATACCAGTTCTAATATCAGTTCACACAACCATATGACGACATACATTAATTCACCACACCTGAACTCACCACTCTTTAACACCCCACACGTCATATCGCTCATATTAATTTCCCATTTAAGTTCAACTATCGCTTATATTACTTTTCAATCTTCTCCCACATAAAACTTTTCAGTGCACTTTTAATCACCTCAGCCCTTCCACTAGATTAACCCTAGATAGCAAAACTGTCCAAATCACTTTTAATTATCATCATGATACCATCTATTATTAGTGCACAGAACCATATGACGACATAAATAAACTCACCATACCTATACCCTCCATATCTCAACTCACCTTACTTGATTTCTCCATTCTTGAATTCACCATATCTGAATTATATCTGTATTGACCATATCTGAATTCACCACATCTGAACTCACCAAATCTAAAATCAGCATATCTGAACTTACTCATCAAATCTGACCACGCCATATCAGGTTATACTGCACAGATTTCTTTCATATCTTACCACATCTAAATTCAGAACATTTTTGATCACTTCAGTCCATACATCTTCTACCAATGACTAAACTAAATTCACCACACGCAAACTTACCTTATCACCTGATCTAATCTACCTTTACCTCAGCTGACTCGACTTCATATAGGAAAGATGCTGGAGATCACGCATACATATGAGTTTTTTCTCCAAATATATATACTAGAACTTTTTTCAACTCCATAGGTACACTCTGGATTAGATCCACAAAATTTTTAAAATTTGTAAAAGCCAAATATTTTAAATTTGTTATTAAATTTAAAATTGTTAAAGTAAATATTACTTATAGTATATACGTACTTAAATCTAAGAAGTCTTTGATTTAAACTGCTTTTAGTACAATCACTACTCCACAGAATGTTCAGTTAGAAAAGTTCACACAAATACATAAGTATATGAACATTCTCAAAACTAACACACACACACATATTTACGCCAAGCGCAGCTATGTACATCAGATGAAAAGATAAATGCACTTTGATTTTATAACTTTTCATGCAAATATCCCGCTGTTCGCTACAAAATTCGAAACCATAAATCCCCCAGCACAAATTTAGAAATCTGTTTGGGATTTTTATCTCTCCCCACTTTTATTCACTCCATTTTTCAACGTTTTGTGGTATGCCCCAGCACGGCAATGGGCGAAAGGCATGCATTTGCAAGCAGTGCGTGGGCATTTAATACTCACACCACAGAAGTTAGTGAAGTGAAAACTCGGCAGTGCACCGAAGTGAAGGCGAAGCAGCAGCCGGCGCTGTGAACGCGGTAGAGTCAGGGCTGGCAGCTAGGCAGGCGCGCAACTTTGTCACATTCTAACATGAGAACGGGAATGTTACACCGACTAGCTGCACAACAGTTGTTGTTGTTGTTGTGCTTGTTGCTGCTATTATTCTTGATATGTGGCAAGCATGCTTGGCGTTACGCCCCACACTAATGTCAGTGCATCTACTCAAATCAAAAGTAACAAATTTAAGTTTTCATTGCACGGCCAGCAGGCAAAGCAAGTTCCATGCGAACACACACACACATATATGAACACAATCACATACATTCACGCGCTGTGTGACAGGGTTTGTACTTACAATTAGATGTAGAACGCCTTGTTAGAAGCGCTTGCTTGACAGCGGCGCGCGAGCGGGTGTAAGATGGCAGCGCGCCTTGTGTGCGCTTGGGCGGTTTGGTGGCTTCGGCGGGCGCATTTACATGTGTCGCCTGCAACCCGACATGTAGAATTTATTTAGTAAATTCCTCTAATCCCGTCGAGTGACATAAAATCTACGCATTTTAAATTTACGCTAACACCTTGAATCAAATAAAGACAACCACCACACACCTGAACACGGACGGCAGACAGCAGTCTAGCATAAAAAATCACAAAGACTCTTACTGGCTGTGCTCAGACACAACTCCTCCGGATTCTGACTGCATTTCAAGGCGAATGTGAGCGGCATTGCTGCGCAGGATTGTGTGAAACCGCGCGCGTCTGCCGCCACCAACCGTCGAGCTCAAGCGCGCACTCGTCTGCCGCCCCAACCAGCCAGTCTGGCAGGCACTGCGCCGGCCAGCGCGTTCGCCACTTAGGACAGGTTAGTGTGAAACTTGAGGCGCGTGCAAGCATAAAAATAATGCAAATTCAAAAACCAACATCAAGAAAAGGAAAAAAATACGAAAAAAAAGAAAAAAATACGCGTAAAACGTATAAAGGTAGAGGAATGCGAGCAGCGTTGCACCCGACATCGGTTTCGCGCCGGTGCAATGAAGCTTGATGCTGCCTTCTGCTGAATATCCTGTCTTCAATTTTAAGTGTCTGCTAGTTTGTATGGGAGCGCGCGCTACCCAGCTTTTGTGTACGCTACTCATGCATGTGTGTGTCTGTGAAAAACTTTTGCACACGCGCATCACACACTTGGTAAACCAATAAACAAACAGCACTTGCGCGCTGTCGCTTCGTCCAGGTAGACAGGCATATCAAATTTAAATGAATGTTTCGGCATCGCACTGACAGTGTAATAAAATTTCAAAACTCTATGCAATAATTCAATAAAATCAAGCAAATCGCTTTGTAGGTTTCGTAAGCGGACGCAAACAAAAAAGAAAAGAAATTAAAAGTATAATGCAATAAAAAGGGTCTTACAAACACTGAAATGGCGCAAATGCCAGCTTGAAAGGCGCAACTTGCTAGTGGAGGAAATACCGCCATTCAGAAGTGTGAAAGAATTATACTCGTCACTCTATTACAAAAAAAAAACTAAAAACTAAAAATAACGAGTTCGAAACTGCTAGACTATAGACGTTGGTACCAGCGTAATATACAACATACAAGCTTTAGTTAATTTATATATTTCCTATGGGTTTCAAATGATCATGGTTTAAAGTAACAAATAGACTTCCATTGGAAATATTTCTACACAGTTTCTTGATGATCGTTTAAGTGGTTTCGGCATAGCAAATATATTGGGTAGTCGAAAAAGTCTTTTCGTATTTCTAATCAAACTTCAACTTATTTTTTTATATTTATTATGAACTTTAATGAACCAAATATGCACAATTTTTTGCCATTTTTTCGTTAGAGACATTATTCCATCACTGTATAACTTTTCTGGTTTCTCGGCGAAAAACCGCGATAAGTAATTTTTACACGCTTCTTTTGAAACCAATCTTACTCCACTAAAGGATTACTGCATTGACCGAAACAACTGGTAGTCCAATGATGAAAGGTCACGGCTACCATATATGGTGGATGCATCAAAACTGCCCAGCCAAGCTCTTCCAGTTTTTGCCGAGTTATCAAAGATGTGTGTGGTCTAGCGTTGTCCTGATGGAAGTCGAAGCCCTTTCTGTTGATCAGTTCTGACCGTTTTTTTTTCGATTGCTTGCTTCAATCTCATTAGTTGTTGATAGTGAAATGTAGAAACAATCGCTCGACCAGGCTGGAGCAGTTCATAGTGGATGATTCCTTTCCAATCCCACCAAACACTCAGCATAACCTTTCGAGGCGTCAATCCTGGCTTTGCGACCTTTTGTTGAGCTTCACCACGCTTGGACCTTGATCTTTTTCGCACATTCTTGCCGTGTTTGATCCACCTTTCGTCTCCTGTTATCATTCGCTTCAAAAATGGTTCGATTTCATTTCGTTTCAGCAAAGAATCGCGCATCTTTATTCGGTCCATTAAATTTTTCACAGACAATTAATGTGGTACCCAAACAACTAGTTTCTTTTTATAGCCAGGCTTTTTTAAACGGTTCAGGACCGTTTGATGATGAATGTTAAGTTTCTTAGCGATGTCATGACTTCTTATGTGACGGTCCTGGTTAATCTTTTCATTATTTCATTGACTTTTTCAACGATACATTCACTTACACCAGTGTGATCGCATCTGTGGAGGTACTCCCTGATACAGCATGTCCCGACAAGAACTGCAATAAATAGAAGCTTGTTTCTCCATGTTATCTCTCAATTCAGGTTGATACGTTCATAAGGAGCTTATAGCTTAGGTTAGGTTAAACTGAGAAGCAGTTTAGGAAGCCTGAGCTTGACGCGAATTTTAACGGACTCTGCGGCCTCACTATCCAGTGTAAGATAGCGTGGGGACCCCAGATGCTCACATAATGTCCATTTTCCTTTTTTTGTTGCATTCCCTTGCCGTTTGCCATGTCTATCTTTTTGGGTAAGTCGGCCATTATATCCGCAGACATAAGACCAGCTATAATAACGATTGATATGTCTTTCAGTTTTTGAGATATCGATCTGAAATATTGTACACGTTCATTTGTTCGCACGAAGCTGCTTATTTATCGGAATCATTCATATCGGATCATAATCGCATATAGCTGCCATACAGACTGACCGATCCAACTGAAGTTCTTGTATGAGAAACTTTTTTATTTCTCTAGCTATCACCACGAAATTTAGCATGAATTATTGTATAAGGAAATAATGAAATCTCCTAAAATAATTTTCAGATCGGACAATTATAACATATAGCTGCCATATAAACTGATCGATCCAACTGAAGACTTTGTATGGGAAACTTTTTTATTTATCGAGCTATCGTCAAGAAATTTGACATGGTTTATATATTTAAGGCAATCGTGGGATCTCCGAAGAAATTGTTCCGATCTGGCCACTATAGCATATAGCTAGCATATAAATTAATCGACAAACATTTCTTCTTTGTATGGAAAACTTTTTTATTTAACGAGCTATCGTCATGAAATTTGGCATAGTTTAATGTCCAAAGGTACTCTCCATTCACCACAGAAATTGTGTCGATCGGATCACTATAGCATATAGCTGTCATACAAACTGAACGTTCAAAATCAAGTTCTTGTATAGAAAACTTGTTTATTTAACGAGATATCTTTACGAAATGGGCTTATATTATTTTCAAATGCGACGCTACAATTTCCGAACATATGGCTCTGATCGGATCACTTTAACATATAGCTGCCATACAAACTGGACGATTAAAGTGCAAATAAAAGAATTTTATACCCGTCTAAGGTATAGCAGATGCATCTGTGCGGTATATTATAGCTTCGTTGCAGCCATATTTATAATTTTTTCTTCTTTCTTTCATAAAACTGTAATGAGCAGCATTACTCGCAACTTTTCGTACTTTCTAAAAATGTTATTTAATTCTTTATTGAAGCGTCATCCAAGTACATTACGCAAAAATATCCAGCATAAAGCTGTAAATGTTCGCTAAGATTATATAAAGATATAGCATACAGCTTTATGACACGCCAAACCTAATGGCTTCCAACTTAATGGCATTCTGATTCTAATGCCGCAGCAACAACCAGCGCTTGACCGTGCTACAAGGCAGCCAGAACTTTCGCAGCAATTTTTGTCGCATAAAAATCGTATTTCATTCACTTTATTTTCATATGCAAACGAGACGCAATAATTTCCACACCTTTGCTGGCGCAGCAGCGGCAAGAATGCCAAACCGCGTATGCGAAAGGATGTGGCAGCGAGCGCAGAGCAAGTGCACGCTGGCTTGTGTGGCAACAAAGGCAAATACACATGTGATGTTTTTTTGTTATTTTTCATATAAATAGAATAAACAAACAGGCATGCAAATGTGCATGCACTGGCAGGACAAGTTGGGCAGGCATTAAGTTAGGCAGACGCTGCTGACGCTTGCCGCAGCAACAACAGGTTTGAACATATGCCGGCCAGTGGAAATAAATTGCCTTGCATGTCGAGTATATATGTAGTTGTGTGTGTTTGTTTGTATGCATTTGTGAGGTTGTGGCAAATAAACGCCTTTGGTGTTGGTGGCGCATGTTCGGTCATGCAGCAACTAGGCTTCAACGCTGGTTGCAAGTATGAGTGTGTGTGCGTGCGAATCTTCTTGGTGTCACCTAAAGCATAACACAGCAACATTATAATAACAACAGAACATGTATACACAATGACAACAACTGCAATAACAAAAACTACAATAGCAACAACAACTATGTTACAACAACAAGTGCGGTGACAAAAATAAGAGCACTAACTGGCCGTTGAGCAGTTACTAAAGCGCAGCAAACACATACAAAATGCTTCGTTTATGCGAGCGCTCGCTGGCCTTAGGAGGCGCAGACAAACATGCTTGCTATATGTAGGGAGTTGCACGCTCTCATTTAGTAAAAGTGTCAAAAAAATATAAAAAATTTTTTTTTTTTTTTTAATAATTTTTTTTTCCCAACTAATTGACCGCCTTATATAGTAATTTTATTAAATATTTTTATACAAAAACATAATCAGCACAGCCAAAGTTTGTGTCGCCCGCTGTGCGTGGCAACTTAATCATCGTCGCAGCCAATAAAGTAGGGAAAAAATTGAAATTCAGCGAAAACAGTCGTACTCGTCAGCGCCAAATGACTGCCTGCACATACGTGCGCTCCACCATATGTCAGCTTGAGCGCCTGTTCACATAACTGATTGTTCTGCTTAAAATCGCGCTTCGGCTGGCCTTTAGCGGTATACCATATTGTGGCAAGTGCTCGCATGCGGCAGCGCGGAAAATGTATATTATTGATTTCCGCGCACAGATTTCTTTGCACTCAGCAACTTGAGCTTCTATGTTATGCTTTCTCATTTTTCCTACAACTCGTAACGATTTTTGTTTATTATTATTACTGTTTCTGTGGCGCAACTGCTACCTTGCTGCAACTCAATTGTGCGCGGTAGCGCTGTTTGGTCCATTTGGTCTTCAGCGTTTGCGCCGCCATAGAAAACGAATGCGCGCTACAAACGTTTAGGTGCCGCGCAGAGCCTGCGTTTGTGTGTTCGTATTGCACGTGTTTGTGTGTTTTTGTGGCGCGCATGCGTAGCACGCTGCAACATCAATTAAAATGCAGGCGCTTACCGCAATACCAGTTGCTAGTCTATCGCGCGTTTGGCTGGCCGGTTGGCAAGTGATTGCATTGCCATTGCAGCCAAACAAGCACTTTAGATAAAAATGTGCAACGCGCCGCGCGCTGCCGCACGAACTTGCCACAATAGCAAAAGTTTTCATTTATCTGCGCAAAAGTCGCACGCACACAAGCGCTCACTTCTGCACTTTGAAAAAAAAAAAAATAGTAGCGCTTCGGCGCACAAAGCACAGCAGGTGGGACTGATAGCGGCGGCGGCGGCAGCAATGTCTACGTTGCCTTTCGCGGCGCTGGAGTGCATGCGTGCGTCTACGCATCTGCCGCACGTCCGCGCTTTTAACTGCCGCGATTTCTTTTGCTAACTTATTCATTTTTATGCATTTTCTATTTTTGTTGTTTGCTTTTTTCCTTCGCAAGCGCTCACTCACTGGCGATGCATTTAAACTTTGACATTTCACTTATGGTTGCTGCAACATTTCATTCGTGTCTCCGTGGCTGTCTTTGCCAACTTAACTGCCTACTTTGTGCATCTGCCCACTCGCCGCCCGTGCCACTTCGCGCCGCCCAGGAATTTTGCCAGTGCAAAGTGAAGTGTGGCGCAGAGTTTCCCTATTTTCATATCGATTACCGTGTGTAGCTTTCTATGGCCACTAATCATATATCTAAGTGCATGCGCTTGCTTGAGTGTGCGTATGTGTGTGTGTGTTGTTTTAAATGTACCTTAACTAGTGCCTGCTATGTATTTATGCTGCCATAGACTTGCATATTTGCTTTGCTTGTGGTTTTTATACTCGCTTGTTGATTTTTGTGTGTTTTTGCTGTTTTTGTTTGTGTTTTCTTTGTATTTTATATTTATGACCAGCAAGGCTTGGCACTGACCGCACTGTCCCCATTTCCGCCAAATGTTTTAGTATCATTGGCAATTGCTAGTTTGTCTGGCGCGCCAGCACATAGCCACATTGCCGCATTGCCATGGCATGTCAGCCGGTGGCAAGGAGTGTCCTTAGTGGACATGCATGCCCATCTTTGTAGCGGCACTTGAGGCAAGCCGTGGCGAATGCGGCGAGACCCACTTGATCGTTGGCTAAGAATTTCCATAAAAATGAGGCTAAGCATACTACTCTCGCATATGAAAGTTGTGCAGGCGCGAGCGCATGCCTACAACGAACAAGGCAAGTAGGAAATTTGAAATTGCGCTTAGTGTAAGGTGAAAGAAAAATGTAAAAAATAAGGTTTTAAATATTAAAAAAAATTTAATAAAAAAAAAATTAAATTAACTAAAAAAATTAAATTGATTTTTTTTTGGCAAAACTCGCGTTTGCGCCCATCGGAGAATATTTTCAGTTTTTTCTTCATCTTCAAAATGGTTTAATTAAAAAAAAATTTGGTCACAAATATATGTAAATCTCATAAACGGACACTGGAGATGCCTTTCTGTCCGATTAATAGAGCTGTACGCTTCACAGATTTTCCTTGATAAACCTGAAAAAAATTCTGTCCGATTAATAGAGCTGTCCACTTCATATATTTTGCTTAATAAACCTCAAAAAAATTCTGTCCGGTTAATGGAGTTGTACGTTCACAGATTGTTCTTAATGAACATCAAAAATAGTTTAATGTCCGGTTAATAGAGTTGCACGTTTCATTGTCTTTAATAAACATCAAAAAACGATGTCTGTCTTATTCATAGATTTTCCTCATTAAACTTCAGATAATGTTTTCTGTCCGGTTAATGCAGTAGATTCTCCTTAATAAGCATAAACAAATGTTGGGACCGGCCAATGTGCATGGTTAATGGAGATGACTGCTTAACACAGAGTCCGTTGGAGCATTCTTTTCATAGAGCTAGCACTGTATTATATTAGTTCTTAGTAGTGTAATTACCGTTATTAACTTCTTTGCTTTTTGTTCATGAAAGTTTAGTTTCGACGACTCTGGTAGGCTTTAAGCCATGCATAGAGCAGTAAATTTGTTGATGAGCAGTGTTAGGAATTTTTTTTGGCCATAAATTTCCTACAGGGTGTTGCTGCCACTTTATGTTTTGGTGTGTGTGTACTTTATATTGTTCTTTTTTCTAAAAATTTAAATTAACTTCTAATCAGAGAGTGTAGCTAACGTTCCAGCGATTAAAAGGATGCGGTAGTAATTTTTCTTAAGGCAGAAAAGTTTCAAAAAAAGTTGAAGAGAGTAAACATCTCTTCCGAAAATTAATTATACAAAATTATTGACTTCGAATTTGTTTAAAGTTTTGGCACAAACCTTTGTCAACTGCATTATGATTCTTATTTATAAAGTGAAGATTTGGAACTGATGTCTTAAATTTTCTGGTCCATTTGTCGCATGTCGCATTACAGGCCTATGTTTACAAACATCAGCACAAATATCTCTGCAATCACAAACATAAAAAATGAGAGTATAAATGGCAAACTTTATGCAAATCATCACCTAAAATGCAAACTAACGTAAAATCATTTTTCATAAGTTTTCAGGCGAGGAAAAACGGTATAATAGAAACCACTCATATTCAAGGAAAATTTGAGTTTTGGTTATAAAATGGTTATAAAACGGTTATATATTGGTAATATATTGGTTATACATTGGTTATCAAGTGGTTATGTATTGGTTATATCTAACAGCGGAAGCTGAAAATTTATATGCCACATATCTCTAACATGATGTAGTGAATAGTAAGCAATAAAAACTCAATTTCGATTATTTGATGATATGTCTTATTGCATTTTTGGCAACGAAGTAAAGATTTTTATGTAAAATCTTCAAATATGGAAAGAATGTTGCCAAGTGGCAGTTGTCTTTTTTCAGTCCCTAACACCTCAGTTTTTGAGATATCGTCCTGAAATTTTGCACACACCATTTTCTCATCAAGAAGCTCCTCATTTGTCGGAACCGCCGATATCGGACTACTATAGCTTATAGCTGCCATACAAACTGAACGATCGAAATCAGGTTCTTATATGGAAAACCTTTTTTTTATCGAAATATTTTTATAAATTTGGCATATGCTATTGCTGAGAGATACGGCGGAATCTGCGAAGAAATTGTTCATATCGGATCACTATAGCTTATAGCTGTCATACAAATGGAATGATGGGAGTTAAGTGCTTGTAGGGAAAACTTTTTTATTTGATAAGATATTTGCACGAAATTAAGCACCGGTCACTGCTTTAGCCAATAGGAAAATATTGGAAGAAATCGTTCAGATGGGACCACTATAGCATATAGCTGCCATACAAACTGAAGCATTGGAGTCAAGTCTTTGTAAGGAAAACTTTTTTATTTGTCAAGATGTCAGCTCAAAATTTGGCACTTTTGACTTGAAAAGTCGTCTTCATAAAATTTTTGCATATGATTTTATGTTTGCAGTACTTTCCATATAACATTTACCAACAAGTCTCACAACACAAAAAAAAAAAACTTGAGTTCACGTCTAGTCCGTAACCAGCAAAGAACTCACTCTATAAGTAAAAGTGAATCGGAATCTTCGCAGTTATAATATACATAATTGCCCCACATATTTCTATACCTATAAATCGCAGCACCTCCACCTTCAACCTCAAATGTAGGTTTCCACACTCATAACCGTTGAAATTTCTCCATATGATTTGCAGTATTTTATTGCTTTTCTTTAGGCAATTAAGACGGAAAGTGAAAAGTGCAAAAAGCCGTGAGCTTGATCGAAATCATAAATTTGAAGCCCACTAATGCCACACACACACACACACATCTAACAGCCGCTAGCAGCTGAGCGATATCTTCGACGCTATGCAAGAAATGGGTAAATAAAAATCGTGTGACTGTTGCCGTTGCCTTTGCCGCTGGCGGTTGCTTGGCGAACTCCACGCTCATGCTTGCTTTTATCAGCGAACTGGCATCATTGCAGCAATTTAATTAAAACGCCATAAACTTTCATTTTATTTGCTTACTAGTGGCAGCACTCAAAAGCCCACAAACACTACGCCACAACTGTTTATCTGTGTATATGTATTTATGTGTGAATGTATGCTGAGGCACACATCAGCGCGCCACTAAACACATCATCGGCAACAGCGCCCGTTTGATTGAGTGAACTTGCCAAATGTTGCTGTTGGCTGTGTGGCAAGTGTTTGTTTTTGTAATTTGGCGTAAAAGTGTTGATTGCCTTCAAACGCTGAAGTGCCTTGAAATATGCGCCACGGCTGTGTCGCCAATCGCACTCAAGTGAGACGTCAAATTATTACAAAGTGGGCAATAAAAAGTTGTATTTTATGAAAAAATCGAGCGCAATGCATTCGGCGGTAATTAAGCCATTAAGAGTTGGCATGAATAATTATGAATTTATGTAGTAAGTGGTGTAGCTTTGGTGACTCGGTGTCATTTTTAATTCGTTCAACACTTGTGAATTGTTTCATACTTATTTTATAGAATACTAAAATATGCGGCTAAAGTAGTTGAAGTATTAAATTTTATTATGATAAACTACTCAATCATCAAAAAAAACTATTATTACAGTATAAAATCGAAACGGTTATGGCCGGTATGCGAATGCAAAGAATTGAACTTGAGGTTTAAATTTTAATAAAATTCTTAAATTTTTTTTGTGGGGAAAAATAATGAATTTTCAAATTCTGCATCGCAAATTGATAGTTTTTGGTTTTGAGACATATTTCTAGACATTGTCAAATGTAATAAATTACAAAAGCCAATAGAAAACCGTAGCCTTTTGTAGAATAAAGTAAATTCTGACGTAGTCAGTGAACCACAATCCCACAACGAATTGATAGAAGGCAAAATGGGGAGACTTTAAAGGATTCTTCTTCTTTGGCAATAGCCATGAGTGGCTCTGGCTCAAGAATATAAATTTTGCCAGTTGCCTCTAGCCTTTGTGAAGACACGTCTGTTGTACATCCCAAATCCAGGCAGGTTGCTATGCAATTAGAGCTCTCACTCTAGAGCATCATCTTCCATATCGAATGATATGGAGATAATCGATAGTAAAAACAATCCATAAATAAAAAATACACTGAAAGCTCTGTTAAATGGACGCTCTATTAAGCGGGCATCTCCATTAACTATGCACATTTACCGGTCCCATAATTTGTTGATATTTATTAAGAACAATCCAATAAGCGGACAACTCTATTAGGCCGCCGTAGAGCTCATACATTTCGTTATTCCACTGTCTGCGATATTCATCGCTCACGTGGACTGTTCCAAAGACCTTGCAGAGAACAGTTCTCTCGAATGCTTCAAGAAGTCTTTCATCTCCGTCCGTTATCATCCATGTTACTGCGCCTTATAATATAATCGGAGTAATTAGATACTTACAGAATGTAATTTTTATTCGTCGAGAGGTGTTTGCTTCACAATTGCCTACCGATCCTAAAGTAGCAGCTGCTCGCGTTTCACTTTTTCCAGTCTTTAAAGGATTAGGAAGAGTTTTTTTTGGCGCTTGAACTATTTGTCAGCCTGTGGATGGGCAATAAGATGAGAGTAACACCAGTAAGACTCTAACTTAGATATTCAAATAAGTGAAACAGAAGCAGCTTCCATAGAAAAAGTGAAAAAGAAGCAGTTTCCATAGAGTTTAGCTAAATATGGGTAATTCAGAAGAATATAATATTACCCCAATGAGCCGTTTTCTAAACCGCTTTGAAGAAAGCAGAGTAACCGATTTAAACTCCACTTGTATTAAGAGCTTAACAATGTGCTCTCGTAAACTGCGCTTTCGGCCTTATTGTATATTTGTTTTCTTAAGATTAAGATAGCCAAGAACAAAGTTCTTTATATATATATTTTTTAACCCTGAACAGGCTAAAGTAAGTTTACCACGTATTGTGTAACACCCAGAAGGAAACGAGCTGAGTTGTTTTAGCCAGCTCCCTCTGACTGTATATACGCGTACTAGTTCCTCAGTTTTTGAGATATTGATTTGAAGTTTTGCAGCCTATTTTTTTCTGGAAGAAAGAAGCTCATATGTCGAAATCACCATTATCGGATCTTTATAGCATATAGCTGCCATACAAACGGAACCATCGAAAATAAGTGCTTGTATGGAAAACTTTTTTAGTTGACGAGATATCTCCATGAAATTTCGTGTGAATTATTTTTTTAAGCTAATGAAATAATCTGTGAGAAAATTTTTCAGATCGGATCATTAATGCCTAGTGCTGTCATACAAACTGAACGAACCGAATCAAATGCTTGTATGGAAAACTTTTTTAGTTGACGAGATATCTTGAAGAAATTTAGCATGCAGTATTACCAAAAGCAGTGGTGCAATCTCTGAAGAAATTATTCAGATCGGACTACTATAGCACATAGCTGCCATACAAATCGTTCGAAAAAAATCTAATTCTTTAAAAGAAACTTTTTTTATTACTGAAGCGTATTATAGTTTCCGAGCAACCGAAGCTTAATTTTTTTCCTTTTTTACTTATTTTCATATAATTAATTAATAATTATTTTCATATAATTAATTTCTTCCAACCTGAACGCCACCACATTTCTAAAATAATTACCTTGCCAGACCACAAATTTTTCCTACCTCAAACTCATCGTCAACAGCGAATGCCAAAACGGCAACTTCTCTCCACACAACTAATGGTAACGGTAAATTTACTTGTACACTCCATTTCTAGCACTTCATTTTCACAACTTCGATAGTCTGATACGAAGTGACCGCCCGCTGTTGCTATCAACGCTTAACGATCGCCGACCGTTATGAGCGATAAAAATGTAGATTTGCTGCAACGCAAATTAATCTAAATAAATCCGCGCCTAAGCGGCGAAAACAATTAAAATAAATTGCAAAAACACGGCGAACCATGCGCGGGGCAACAGCGGAGCTAAAAAATGCGCCGGATAGGCCATAAGTTTGCGATAGACACATATCTATTTGTATATCTATATATTTGTATAAGTATATTGTCAGCTTGTTGGACATGTGGCTGTGGTCATATAAGTAAGCGCGTCGCCACGAATTGACCGTAAAAGTGAAACTGAAATTGAAAGTGAAACATAAAGAAAGCCACAGACACACAGACCATACTTGCTTGCGGCCGCGGCTGAGGCTGTTGAGGAGGTGGAAACTGGGGAGCAGGGGCGTGAGGTGTAAATGCTTTCACAAAAGCGCAAATGTGCACATATTCATGTGCGCTTGGAAAAGTAAGAAAAGCGCAGTCGGCAGCCGCCAGCCGCACTTGCAGCGCACATTTAGTTCGTTTGTTGTATTCATCTGTATGTGTGTGTGCAGCTTTTCACTCGTTGGCAGCCAAGCAATGCTGCGCTGATTTCTTGTGAATTATAAAACGTCAAAAAACAAAACAAAGCAAAGCAAAGCAAAGCGAAGCGAAAACAATAATTTTAATTGGGTTCATTGTGGTTAACAATTTTCATCAATTTCAATTTCTTTGCTATTCCCAAGCAACACCATGCCGCTGCACAACAACAACTACACGCTGGCAATCATATAATATTTCTGCGATTTTTTCGTGTTGTTTTTTGCTTTGCTTTATGCTGCTGGCATTGCAACATTTCATGACTGCTCGCGCAGTATGGTTGTTGTTCGCAGTATTGTTGTTATTGTTGTTGTTATTGCTGCACATCGCAACTCATATTTGCACATTGATGGCATATCGTGCAAGGGCTATTACCGATTGCTAATGTAATTGCTGCCGCTTGTTGGCTGGTGTTGCTTGTTTCAGTTGTTGTTGTTTTTGTTGTTAGTGTTGCTGTCGTTATATTGCCGGCAGTTGCAATCGCTGCACATTTACTTAGTTCGCCAGATTGCAGACGCGATGGTGTTATGTTGTTAGCTTATACGAGTATGTTGGCGGCCCTCCAGTCTCCCGCCGCCTGCCACTTGCCGCTTGCCTGCCTGCATTGCAGTTATGCGCCGCTCTGTTAGCACTTTTATGTTCAATGGTTCATTAAATCAATTTTCACTATTTTATTGTGCTGCCGCATACTTTATGCAATTGCATATTCGCGCATATTTCCACACAAACACACACATACACACATACTCATATATAGTAAATATTAATATGCCTGCATGTGAAATGGTTTTGTAACTGTAAAATGTCAATTTCGTGATGAAAATAAAAGTTTTGCCTGCAAACGCTTCAGTCGCCCGGCGCTGATATAGTGTGTGGTGGGTGTATAATAGAGGCATACATATGTTTGTATGTATGTCTGTGCAGGAGCAGCTGTAAATTGCGGAAGTCGCTGATCGACTACCAGGTATTTACTTAGTTGCCGTTGGTCAGTCGAAGCACAATTTAATCGGGATGAGTGTATGATGGTCTGGACAAAACAATTTATTAGGAATGTTAGGCCGCTTTGTGTTTATGGAAAAGTATGGAAAAGGCATGCAGGGAAATGGTATGCACATTTGGCAGAGAAAGTTTTTCGCATAGTTGAAGTAAAAGCGCATTTTTTTAACTATGATTGACATGGTTTGGTTAAATAAGCTACTTTTCAGTTCTCATAATGCTTACTGAAGGGTGATCCATTTTGAGGTTCTCTACTTTTTTATAGAAAAAACACAGAAACTTCAAATTTAATGGTGAATATTTATTATCATTCGAAAGAACATTCTTTGGCATTTATTTTTTGAAGATTATCTCTTTCAAATGTTGGCCACGGCTACGTCTCAGATGGTCCAACCGTTAAGATGACTCGTTCGAGTATTTCGACTGTTAACTAGCGTATGACACGCGTGATGTTTTGTTCCAAGGCTTGAATCGAAGCGGGACTGCCCGCATAGACTCTAGACTTTGCATATACCTACAGGAAAAAGTCTAACGTTGTGACATCACACGATCTTAGTAGCCTATCGACCGGGCCAAAAGGTGAAATAAACTGTTCTCTCAATAAAAATTCATTGACTGAAGCGATGCATGGAAAGTGGCGCCGACTTGTTGCAACCAAATGTCGCAGAGATCTTCTTCTTCTTTGCGTAGACAACACTTACATGGGTTTACAGCAGCGCGCCAGTGACGTTTCTTCTACTCGCAATTTGGCACCAATTCCAGATACCAAGTGCAGCCAAGTTCTTTTCCACCTGATCTCTCCAACATAGTGAAGGTCTTCCTCATCTAACGCTTCTCACGGCGGGTACTGCGTCGTATACTCTCAGAACTGGAGTGTTTTTATCCATCCAGACAATATGCTCTAGCCAGCACAGCCACTGTCTCTTAATTCGCTGAACTAAATAAATGTCGTCATATATCTCATATACATAGCTCATCGTTCCAACGAATGCGGCACTCGCTGTGACTAATGCGCAAAGGACTATAAATCTTCCGCAGAACCTTTCTCCCGAAAACTCGTAACGTCGACTCATCAAATTTTATCATCGTGCATGCCTCTGCACCAAATAGCAAGACTGGAATAATGAGTGACTTATGGAGTTTGGTTTTTGTTCGTCGAGAGAGGACTTTACTTCTCAATTGCCTACTCAGTCCAAAATAGCACTTGTTTGCAAGAGTACTTCTGCGTTGAATTTCGAGGCTGACATTGTAGTTTCTGTTACTGCTGGTTCCAAGATAGACGAAATTATCTATGACTTCGAAGTTATGACTGTCAACAGTGACGTGGGAGCCAAGTCACGAGTGCGACGACTTCTGTTTGATGACAGGAGATATTTTGTCTTGCCCTCGTTCAGTTTGGAGAAAGCAGAACTTATGATGAGATTGTTACGGTCAATGATATCGATGCCATCGGCTTACGCCAACGCTTGTACACTCTTAAGGAAGATTATATTAAGATCTGCAGCTCGAATTATTTCCTCCAAGAGCAGATTGAAGAAGTCACAAGATAACGAATCGCCTTGTCTGAAACCTTGTTTGGTATCGAACGGCTCCAAAAGGTCCATCCCAATCCTGACGAAGCTTTTGTCTCTGCTCTCAGAGAGCAGGCTGTCTGTTGTGATTGCAGCTTCTCGACGTCGAACGGTCCTAGTGTTTGTTGATGTGCGGGTTTTGCTGCTCAGAGGCTGATGCGTATATTAGCTGCAACAAAACAGTGGGTCTAGTCAATGTTAGAACCTTGGAGAGCATGCAATTCTAAAACACTGGATACGTGTCTTCCATCTTTCACAAAAAGATCGACATGTCCGGAGACAGGTCCTTGATGAATTTTCTTATGCTGGAATCAAGTACTACAGATTACCACAGGGACAGCGGCACTTTCCCAATTAAAGGACCGTACATTCTAGGTCCATGCCCTCAAATCGTAATCCTTATTTTGTTTGCCATGGTCGTTTTCAAAAAGGAGGTCTCTCATCCGATGCTGTTGATTAGTTTTCTTTGGTAGTGCTTTTTAAGTGGCGGGTACCAAACCCAGCACACAAACCTATGGAGGTTTCGCCTTCTCACTCGCCGCGGATGTTCTTTGGCTACCCAGAGGATACTTGGTTAAAGACCGGAAGTCATGAGCTGCTTGAGCCATATGTAAAATAATCATTTCTGGCCACTGCCAAGTGATTGACGATCAGAGAATTTTGCTCACTTGCGTGAAATTCTACACACAACTCCATTGTCTGAGAATCTAAGGAAGAACTATACCCACCAATTGTTCCCTTTAGTTGCAACAAACAATATTAGGGTCCATTGAAATTTACACCAATAATATATAAAATAAATATCTGGTTCAAAGTTGATTAAATAATAGGTGCAAGTGTTTAAAAAACACCATAAGCAAATCAGTTACAAATATTACAACAAGCAATATAAATGTTTACTTTCAACTTCAAACCCGAACTGAAGACTTAAGACACAAACTTCACAGCTTCTCAAATCTAAGTGTCGGCTTAACAACATACCACAAATTAAAGATGCATTTCTAGACCTAGCTGCTTTAGTCTATTATAACCAAGCTGCGCTAAAACCCATTGAGAACCATTGAGAAAATAGTTGGCCGCGCTTGAGCTTATGAGAAAACCGCTTAACCACCGCCTGCACCCGTTCAAAACCTTTTTACAGCTTATCGACGCGAATTGATTGTATATAAAAGATTAAAATACAAACATAACAATAACAACAAAAAAATCGAAAAAATTCGCTCATAAAACAGTTCAAATGCTAGTTCATAGGCCAGCAGCTGAGCGCTTAAGCCAGCAAAGTTCTAAGTCCACACAAATAAAAATATATTGAATAACACATAAAATCGATGGAATCGAGCACTGTCAGCGCAACAACAACAGCGACGGTAGGCAATAAAAAGCGCGCAATACACAAAAAGTGGGAGAAAATCAAACAAAAAAAGCAAAAAAAAAAGGGAAAAATAATTAAAGACAAAAACCATTCAGCGATTGGCTGAGCATCAACAGCAGCTACGCGTGCGTGCATGTGTGCAGGCGAAAAGTGCATAGCAGTAGCGCTTAGACGGCTGGAATTTTTATTGCACAACATAAATAATCGCATTGTGCAGACAAGCGATGGCTTTATGCGGCCGCAGCCGCGGTGGCGATGGTGAAGGCGATGGTGAAGGCGATGGTGAAGGTGATGGCAGCAGCTAGAAACTACAGCACAGCCGCGGCCAAAGCAATAGCAAAGGTAACGCAAAGGCGCTGTAGCAACAACAAAAACTGCTGCCCACTTGGTGAATTATTTTTTCGGAAGATTTGCGCGCGCCTGCCAGTGGGAGATTTGTGCCATTTCCATTTCCTACTCAAACACTGCCACTATTCTATTATTCGGGCAAACGGCTTATGTATGTTCTATGCTATTATTCTAGCTAGCATGCACTGCGCCCCTATACGCGCGTGTGTGTGTCGTTTGCTGATGCGTTCTGTTACATATAACACATCAACGCATTGATCTGCTATGCATCAGCGCCAACGACAGTGGGAAAATCATGGCAGCAGTTTAGTGTTTCCTTTATAGGCATCATTTGTTATAGTTTTTCTTATTGTTTTTGTTTTATATTTTCGCTTTTGTCATTCGTATGTGGGTGCAATGATGTCTGAGGTCGCTTGTTCGGCAGCAACATAATTTATGGCGCGCTCGCAAATGTCTGCTGAGCACACTAGAAACGCAGCTAAAGGGTTCAAAGTTGTTGAAGCGAGTTACATGAAAAGCAAAAATAATAATAACAATAGAAAACGCATTTACTAATAAAAGCGCGAAATATGCAACACAAGAAATTACCATAAATCTATCTGGTTTGTGGGAATTAAAGTATTATTTTCTTCTACAGTTGAAGGGCGATTTGATGATAAGTGTTAACTTCCTTTGCGATGTCACGGCTGCTTATGTGACGGTCCTGGTCAATCTTTTCCATAATTTCATTGACTTTTTCCACGATAGGTCAACCAGAGCGAGGTGCAACGACATCTATTGAGAATATACGAAACTATTTTTTCGATTACCCAATATGTTGTGTTTAACATATGCAAATCAATAAAATATAATAATCCATGCAGGGCCACTAAAAAGGGTGCTTGTAACCCTCTTTTGTAAAACGAGTTCGTGTCTTAAGTCTTTTGAAATTCATTTGTATTAATCAAATTTCCAGTCCAATTTTTTGAGATATCACGCTGAAATTTTGCACACGCGCTTTTATCCCCAATAAGCAGCCGATTTGTTGGAATCGCCAATATCTGATTACTAGAAACCATAGCTGCCATATAAACTGAACGATCAAAAGTAAGTTGTTGTATGGAAAACTTTTTTATTTGAAGAAATATCTTCACTAAATTTGGCATGGCTTATTCTCCAAAGCAACGGTACAATCTTCCAAGAAATTGTTCAGATTAGACCACTATAGCATATAGCTGCCATATGAACTTATCGATATAAATCACGATTTTGTATTGGCAACTTATTTATTTTCCGAACTTTCTTCACGAAATTCGGCATGGGTTATTGTCCAAGTCAACCCCTGAATATCTGAAGGAATTTTCCCGATCGGACCACCATAACATATAGCCATCATACTAGCCAACCGATCAAAATCAAGATCCATTATATAATATTTTGTATTTGTGAAAGTTATGCTAGCTTCAGTACAGCCGAACTTAACATTTTTGCTAATAATCTAGATGATTGCCTTTATAGTATACCACTACCTCAGCTGTATTATTCCGCAAATGTTTCTGCACAAGTGCCTCTCTACGACTTACTCCAAAATACCACACAAGCCAACACATTATTCGCTATTTATTGTTATTTGGCAGTCCAGTTCGCTGGCAATATCTTTCACCAATTTCATGGCTTTGGCAAAGCCCATTCATTAGCATCCCCCAAAGCGTTGCAGTCGCTGCATGGCAAATATATGCTTTTACTTGCGATATGCACCCCTCAAACCGTTCGCTTAGAACCAACTAAACGGTATACCAAAAATGCAGGCAAACTTTAATGCTCTGATGTTTGGTTTGTCGTAATTTTCCTGCATATTTGTTTTTGCAGCATTTTGTTGGAAAAATGAAAGCTGTAACGCCGCGTGAACCTGACTATTGAAAGCTTACCTCCAATATATTTGCGTTTGACGCGCCAAAGCGCTAAACAAATGTGGTTGGTTTGTTTTTCCTAGCAATTTTTTGTATTTTTTTGCCTAAATTTAAGTTTGGTGTGGACCGTGCAGCACAGCAACGGCCACAAATGTTTTTGTGGCACAATTTGTTGCTGTTACTGTTGCTGCGTCGTTGTTGTGCGGTTTTGCTGCATTACTTGTTTGCACAGCCACAAGCGAAAATCATAATGCGCAGATAGAATCGTGCGCAGCAGCGTCTGCAGCAACAGCGGTGGCAGCAGCAGCAGGGGGTGTGCACTGTGGCAGCGAGCGCTAGAAACATATGCAAGTGCTGCTCAAATGCCGCCTCCTTCCGTTGGCAGCAGAAGTTTTTGTTGTTGTTATTGCAATTATTATTATTATTATCAACAAAAACGCTGTTGTTGTTTTTTTTTGTTGTTACGGCATTGGTTGGCATGAATTGCTGCAGACGGCCTAAGCGCAGCGCAGTCGAAAGGCAATGCTTCGTCTAAGCGGCACATCCACTGCCTCTGCAAGCAAAACAACAACAATGCGCACGCGCTACAAACCAGCAGTTAGAAGGGGTGAAGCTTGCAGAAAAATTATATGCTTGAGTTAGAAAAATATCAGTTTAACGCCTTTGCCTGCAAGTGTTAAATGGCACAAATGTTAAGGTTAGTGCGGCTGCGCGGCCAATTTCGCCGACGTTGCAAGCACAACAACTCGGAAAAAGAATAAAAAATAATATGAAATAAATGAAGCGCGGCGTTTTGCTAGAACACAGCTTTGGAAAATGAAATTCGCAGTGGGCGCAGCATCTTAATACGAAGCACCAGCGCTGCCACTTGACGCGAGAAAGCAAAAAGCGCGCTCACCGCCTTGACTGCGCGCTGAATTGCCACTTGCCGCAGCTACTCGGCCATGACGCGGCATGCCACAACGCTTTCGCGCACAATTTCATTCAAACTTTTTTGTTGTAGCTTTCGCCAAGCGTCGACTGACCAAGCGCTTGAACTCGTAGCATTGCTCAGACTACTTTTTGTTGCTGCATTTATTTCACAAAATGACCGGCGGCTGCGTTTTCTGCTATGCGCTCTTATCGTTTTGTGTGTTGCTCGCCACTTTGGCAAAATAAAAATTTACTGCTTTACTTGCACTGTTTTGCATAAACGTGATTTTTGATTTTACTCGATATGCATTCGGCGATTTTTCAACGCCAGTTTCCGTTTTCATAGCGAAATTATGATTTTCATTATGCGCCGCCCATATTACTCGCTGCGCTGTACCAAAGTTTAGCAGTAGTTGTTGTTTTAAAAAAATTCTATAATTTTGTTTTGTTTTGTTGTAATCGGTAAATATGCAATTCAAATGATTTTCTGTAGCAATTTTGTGTTTTGGAGCGTAGTTTTGCCGCCCTGGGCCAAAGTGCATAGCACAATTCGTTTTTATGGAGTGTAAAGATAAATATTTTAAAAATGTTTCAGTTTGTGCTCCTCGGGACAGAATTATCGCATAATTTCTTAAGTGTTTTTATTTTTATTCGTGGGTTTTGAATTGAGGCGAAATGTTTCAGATTTATGCAACGTCATGCGTACTAGGACCTCAGTTTATGAGTTATCGATCTCAAATGTTGCGTTTGGGCTTTTTTAATCAATAAGTTGCTCATTTGATGGACCCGCTGATATTAGGCAACTATAGCATATAACTGTCATACAAACTGATCGATCGGAATCAAGACCTTGTATGGGAAGCGTTTTTGTTTCACAAGGTATCTTCGCGAAATTCGGCGTATCTTATTTTTCAAAGTAACGCTATAATCTTCAAAGAAATTGTTCAGATCTGACTTCAAGTGCATAAAGCTGTCGTACACACTGATCGATCCAACTCAAGTCCTCGTATGGAAAACTTTTTTATTTGCGTAGGTATCTTCATAAAATTTTACACATATTATTATTAAAGGCATCGCTACAATCTCCGAAGTTACTATTCAGATCGGACCCCTATAGCATATAGCTGCCATGTAAACTTATCAATTAAATTGAAGTCCTTGTATAGAAAACTTTTTTATTTATCAAGATATCTTCTTGAAATTTGTTACAAACAATTATCCAAGGCATCGCTTCAATGTCCGAAGAAATCGTTCAAATCAGGCCAATATAAGATATAGCTGTCATACAAACTGACTCCTGGCAATCAAGATAAATATCTTTTTACATCATTTTATGCTGGAAAAAATACATAAGTTAAGGGTATTTTAGTTTCGGTGTAATCGAAGTTGATATTTTTTTCTTTTTTTTTTATATTAAATTTATTTTAGTAATAAAACCACATCATATAATTTAGGCGCAAATAAAGCTAATTTTTTCCAACACAGGAAGACGCGTGATTAATATTAGTTTTCCTTGTTGTTGTTGTTGGCGTTTTGTTAAAATACTTTTTAATTATAAACTAACAAGTGTCTTGATTGATAACTCGATTGCCAAAATCGATCTTATCAGCACATATTATGATGTGATATGGGCTTATGTGATATTATGCGGCATACAGGAGTCCTTATCACATCATAACTTTGAAATACTCGAAAGAATCCGCTCTACGTTATGTACGAACTTATGCTATGTGTCTTCTCGCCACATAACTGTTTTCTGCTGACTCCATTTACATTTTTTGAAAATTTATTTTTCATAAAAAGTATCATTTCTCCTTAAAATTGCATCAAACATCATATGATTTTTATTTACAATACTTAATGTATTTTATATATGGGGTTAGCTCCGAAACTACTTGACGGACTTGAAGAATTTTTTCAGCGTTGGAAACTACAATCTCTTCGCTGAGCATAAGCTATATTATAGTCAGTAAAAATGTCAGGTATCCTTACTAAAAAGCCTCTAATGTTAACCAAGGCGTAATTACATTACCTGGAAAACTCCTTAGGTACGCTATCGCTCGGCTATACTGCAATTTAATATGCGTTGTTGGCATTATGAGTCCACGGGAGAGGAGTTAATGTCATGCATAAAATTCTCAGCAGCCCAGTTGGCTCGTTACGAAGTGATCTTTTGCGATATTAATAATGTTAAAGGCGCGATGTTCACATCTCATCGTCTATATAAGTTCTCCTTCTTCAAGTGTGATGGCAAATGATCTGATATGCTAGTATATTATAAATTTGTCTTTCGGTTTAGCATGCTATCTCAAATTAATGTAATATGATTTAAAATCTTACGGGAAAAGTTGTTTGTTTGACATCACGTCAACTATAGTGACATCATAACTCGATGATATTATGATTAATTCTAAAAGTAAAGTAAAAAAGGTAATTTTCTTATATATTGTATTGTAGTATTCCGTTTTAATTAATAGTGTAAGCGCTTTTCAACGTCCTTTACACATCTTGTGACATTTAATCACCTCACCATATCCTATGATTTTTTGTCACAAGCAAGAAGTCACTTTAAAAAATATTTTGGTTATCATTTAAATTTGTATAAACACTTTTCAACGTTTTTTAGACATCATGTGACATTTTATCACCTCACCATATCATATGACTTTATGTCACAGGCAAAAAGTCACTTTAAAAAAATTGTTTGCTTATTATTTAAATTTGTGTAAACACTTTTAAACACCCTTTTTTTGGTCATGTGACATTTGGCCACCTCTCGATATCATATGACTTTATGTCACTCGCAAAAAAGCGGTTTAAATAATATTTTTTGTTATCATTTTAATTTGTGAAAGCACTTTTCGACGTCCCCTTACACATCATGTGACATTTAATTACCTTATCATATCATATGACTTTAAGTTACGCACTAGAGATCAGTTTAAATGATATTTTTCATTATCATTTTAATATGTTACAAATTGATTTTTTCATTTTAATATTATATGTTAAGGGCTTTTCATGGTCGTATTATACATCGTGTGACATTTAATCACCTCACCATATCATATGGCTTTATGTCAAGAGCAAGAAATCGATTTAAATATGAGTTTTTATCAATCAAATGAAGATAAGGTCAAAAAATGTTCTATTATATGTGTCAATGGCCATGGTAGCTGCGATTTGTGGCGAATCACGCGAAAAGGGTTAATAAAATTATGTCATATTATAGCTTGAAGAAGTTATCGTTTCATTTATCTGCTCTTCTCAGTGGAGTACAATACTTCCTAACGTACAAATATTGCATATATTTGCTTTTAGTATCAAAGAAAATTGATAAATATTGCAGTTTTCATCAAAAATCATAAGAAGGATTATTATATTCGCGCTCGCTGTGCCACTGCGGCATTAGTCACACATCACTCTGCATGCACACATTCCTCATATCGACCCACATTTAAAATGTGCATCACATCACACTGCAAATTACACTCTACATATCGCATGACCTGAATAGTGTATTTTCAGCGCTGCATATTTTCGCAAGAAAAACAACAATAAATGCTGTTTGAGTAGGTCAAAAAAAAAAAACAAAAAAAAAAAATAGCAAAGCAAATAAATATGAAGTACTTACCGGAGAAAAAGGTGATTCATTGATGCATTTACACGCTGACCCCAATAGCAATCACTTAATGACTCAGTTTCCCGCATTGAGGCAAAGCCATTCGTCAACATTCTTTGTTTTGGCTTTTCATTATTTTTACGAATTTTATGCTTTTATGGGTTTCCCTTTTGAAGATTTTCACAAAAACACCACAACAGTTTGTATGCGGCATGCACTTGCGCGGAGTGCGAAGTAAAGTTGTAATTATTAACGATTGGTCACGACTATCGAAAATGCATACGGACGGATTGGCTGCAGTCGCAAAAGCGTTCGGCCACTTTTCCTCAAAGGCAAACAAAAGTGTAGAAAAAAAAAATACTGCATGAAATAAACAACGGTATAAATGTGTAGAACAAACAAATGACAGCAGCGAGCAGGTATTTATATACTCGTGAGTTTGTGTTAGACGAGCCTTGCAGCCTCAAGTGAGTAAGCGTGTGGTGTTGTGTAGGAAAATGCTAGGATGAGGCAGGGAGCGAAAGCTGGCAACACTTTGCAAGAATACTGTGTCTAGTTTTGCAGAAGTGTTTCCATTTTATTTGCACATATACATATATGTATGTGTATAGCTGCTATCGCCTGCATATTATTGACACATTGAACTGACCGTAGTAACCCAGTAGTTGGGATTTCCATTTCGGGCTCATACTCAAATTTTTCCTCTTCTTTTGCTATCGATTTCGTTTTGCATTTTTTGGTTTTTTTATATTTTTATTTTTTTATATTTTTTTATTTTTTATCTTTATTTTCTCGCTTCTTGCTAAAAGCGCAGCGCAATTAGCGAAAAGTATAAAATTACATGAAAAACTAAATGGCTTTTAATGAGAATTAGGAAAAGGAACTTTGAACATTATCAAAGGACATTTGCTTTTTAAAAGCCATAAAGCGGCTGAGACTTATTATCTTAGCTGTGTAAATCGCTTATTGCAATACTAATGAGCACCTTTGTATGTGTGTGTTATAGAGCGATAGATGAAACTTCATGGCATATTGAAATGAGCTTCATATTTTGATCCGAAAACCGCTTGAGTAATGAGGCAGATAAAAGTTGGTGAAAAGGCAGCAATAAATGAGCAATATTTTTGGTAATATCAAAATAAAGAGTGAGAGGTTTCTGTTATTTAACGGGTACATTACTGGTAAGTTTGGGTTAAAGATACCAAAAGGAATCATTTTTATGCAATTTTGGAAGGAATTCATTTAATATTATAATTTTTTTTTTGATATTCATTCATATAATATTAAAGGCTTACATCCACTTGTGATACTCAAAACAAGAAAAAACTTTTAACTTTGTACTGAAGTTGAAATACCCTTCATACGAGCAAATACTGAAATTTCCATGCAAGAATGTGATTTTGATTATCCAGTTTGTGTGGTAGTCATATGGTACACTGGGCCGATCTGAAAATTTTCTTCAGATATTGTAGTACTGTCTTAGAAAGTAGTCCACGAAAAATTTCGTAAATATGTATCTCTTGTAAAATACAAAAGTTATCCATACAAAGTCTTTATTCCGAGCATTCAGTTTGTATGCCAGCGATAACCAGTGCGTTCTACGATTATTACATGTACTGATCTATCGATTATTTACTATTTTTACTATTTGAAAAAAAAAAGTAGGTAATGGAGTCTCCGTCATCAACTATAGTGTCAGACTACTGAAACATCTTTTAAACAGAGCCGGCTCCCATCAAAGCAGTAGTAAATGTACTGCTCTGAAGTGCAGCTTCCTTCAGAGAGGTGTGTGCATTCACTCCGATAGCTGAGTGGCTATGCTGCCTTTGAGCTTGCTGACTGTGAGCTTCCAGTGAATGGCGTTCTTGGAGTCAACTCTCCACCCAATGCAGACGAGGAGCTCGAGTTGCCGCGAGAAACGCGAGTAATCCTTGCGCAGCTTCGTTCTGGATATTGTAGCTGGTTAAACTCCTACTTGTCCAGAATAGACCCCGACGTATCCAACGTATGTCCTGTGTGCCACCTCTTTGCATGCCCTGCCAACTCCACTCTTCTAACACCCTTTTCTCTTTGGTCGAACCCCGTCGAAACAGCATGCTTCCTGGGCCTCCCGTTAGACGACGTCGACGACAACCCTTATCATACTAACGGGGATTAGATATTTGTAAGAACAACAACAACAACAACAACAACAACCCCCAGTGTGCTTAGCAAACGCTGATCAACAATCAGAACTTGTGGGACTGCGAGATCCTTCTGGACTAGAGTGAACCGTATGATCGTCCGAAGTATTTGCTCTGAGCAAAGTCAATCTCGCCACAATTATAGGAGCCTGGTTTAGCCTGGACACTATCCAAGTGGTTGTCTTCGCTAAAGTTGTATGAAGGAAGGCTAACTGGAATCAATGTTGTCAATTCCTTCTCTATTGTCTGGCTTTTATCAGTCTGAGATCAAAAACCAGAACTTGTGCGACTGCGAGATCCTTCTGGACTAAAGTGAGCCGTAAGATCTGACGAAGTATTTGCTCTTAGCAAAGTCCATCTCGCCACAATTATAGGAGCCTGGTTTAGCCTGGACACTAACCAAGAGCTTGTCTTCGCTAAAGTTGTATGAAAGAAGACAAGCTGGAATCATGTTGTCACTTCCAGTCTGAGATGGAAATATCTCGATAGACACATTGATATTACTTCAAAGCTCAAAACGCTTCGTTGATCAATGAGGATCTGGTGATCGACCTATGGGAGTTGGTACCGCAAACAACGCATAATATGCATGTTGTGATTTCTAAAAATAAAAACTTCCTTGAAAGGCAACAAAATATGGTTAACTTCGAACATCGAAGACAAATTCGGTGATTTGAATATTAGTCATACTACGTTGAAGCATAGACTCTCACACCCTTTTTTCTGGTCCTACGACATTCGGGTCTACGTAAGCAACGGACCCGTATTTCTATCCAACCAAGGACTGTCAACTCGGCAGAATTCTGCCACTAGAACAACAACAACAATATCCTTTATCTACAATCTGCATTCAGCAGCTATGTCTGGAAAATTTCGTCTAATTAAGGGGGTTTAATATGTCTATATCCGCTACGCTTTTTGCATATCCTCCAAACGCTTCTAGTTTCCGAAACTTGCTTTTAAGTATTAAATGCAAATTTTTGAAGACCTAGAGGCTAGGAATGTAAAATTCTGCACCATAAAAATAAAAACAAGCCATTTGCACTCTAAAACACATACACACAGATAGGCGCGCGAACAGAAGCATTCGCACAGACACCGGCGCAAGCGCATTAATAAAGCAATTCATGGTCATTTGCCCAACCTTCTGTGCTGTGCGCTGTCGATTTGACAGTTTTTTATAAAAACGCAATAAATTTTACTACTGATAAGTGCACGGCATAAAAGCTTTTACCTTTTCGCCTTAACAGCGGCCATTTTCACAGTCCACAAAGTGCGGCGCGACGCGAGGCTCGCCGCTCGACAAACAAGCCGACTCCGAACACTTATCAGCCGCATTGCTGCTTCGTTTCATTTATTATTTCTTCTACTTTTTTCCCCCACTCAACTGTATTTTGGTTCATTTGCTCGGCGGTGTTTATTTTAATTTATGCCGCAGCGCTCTTCACTCAACCGCGTAGACGACCGTCGCAATTTGTGCGCGTGTGTGTATGTGTGTGGTGGTGTATGCTGGGGCGGCATGCGTGTGTGCGCAGTTGCGTGCAAAGCTATTAAATATATTCTTAAGCTAAAGCGAGGAACATAGCAACGCAGTTAAGTTAAGCAGCCATGGCAACGCATTGCGCATGTGTGTGTGTGTGTGTTTTATTTTAGTAAAATGTCATTTAAAATGGAAAGTCATTCATCTTCGTGCAGAAACGGCTTAAGTAAGTTTCATGTTAAGTCTGTAGCATGAAATGAATATGTAAAATAGCAAAATATATATTTATATATGTACATACATCCATATATATAAAGCCGATGATTAATGGTGAATTCTCTGCAAGTTTAGAAAACTATGCAGCCCTTATAACTTCTTTAAGAACATGCATCAAATAACCCAGCCACTTACGTTGCATGAAGGTATATGATTTTTACAACTCAATGATGGCTGTCCTTGGTTCGCCATGCCTCTCCACGTTTTTGATCTCTTGTCAAAAAAAATTACATATAAAAGTAACAACAAAGTTATGGAGTTTCATTCGAACAAGAGAGTTTTTGGGTACATTCATTGAATAGTTATAAACGCTAACTACTTATACAATGCTTCAAAGTTTTTCTTCGCATGTTTTAGTTTCAGGGGCCTCGATTCGAAAAAAATCCACGCACTCGAATTTTTTATATTCGGCAACTCCATTTTCAGCACACAACAACCTGTTGTATACGCCAATACAGAACATGAACTCGATTTTCGCATTTTCAAGTCTATTTTCGAATTAAATATTCGTTAAATTTTGAGTTGCAGAAAGCAAAACCGAACAAGTAACGAAGGCTTTAGTTCGGTTGTAATCGAATATTTCGTACTTTTGCGATCTTACAAGGATTAAAACCAGGGAAGTACCTTCAGGTACATAAGGCCTGTTAGTTTTATAGGGTCTAGGGCGAGTTTTCACCCGATTTTATGCATTCTAACCACAAAAATGCACAGTTATATGAAAAACACGCTTTCTCAATTTTATTAAGATAACTCAAATATTGGCCCATACCAGATTGTTTAATAAGCTCTGCCGTTTGATAAAAAAAGCACAATTTTATGATTCAAAATACATTTTATTATTCAGTATAATCTCCCTGAACATTAACACACTTGCTTCAATGATCCTCCTAGTTGTGGATCCCACGCCTGAAGTCGAAATCCGGAAGGTTTACAAACTACGCTTCGTTATGACCGCTTCATTTGATGAAAAAGCTAGCCACGCATACATTTTTGAATTCTGGAAACAAATGTAAGTCGCTGGGGGCTAAATCTGGTGAATACGGTGGATGCTGCAACAATTCAAACTTTAGCTCATGGTTTTTAGACTTTATCAAAATGCTTTTGTGACACGGTGCATTGTCCTAATGAAAAAAGATTTTTTTCTTCTGCAAACCGGGTCTTTTTTCACGATTTTTTTCCTTCAACTGGTCCAAAAGGTTGCAATAATATTCAGAATTAATTATTTTACCAATTTCCAAGTAATCCACAAACAAAATTTCTTTCGCATCCCAAAAAACTTACGCCATAACCTACTTGTCCGATTTGCGGACACAAACTCGTTTCGAAGGTGAACAACCAGATTCACACCACTCTTTAGCCCCTTGTTTTGATTCAGGATCATGGTGATATACCTAAGTTTCATTCATAATATTGAATCGATGCACAAAATCCATTTTATCCTTTTTAAAACGTTCCAAAATATGCCAAGAAAGTCGCATTTGAAAGTGGTTTTGTTCCATTGTTAGCGTATGCGGCACCCATTGTGCACACAGCTTTCTAAAACCCAAAATTTCACTTAAAATATGACACACACTGCCTACTGAGTTGTGTAAAGTCTCTACCAAATCTCGCTCAGTCAGTTGACGATCTTCCAAAACCATATCCAGTATTTTGGCTATGATATCAGGTGTTGTTTCCTTCACGTGGATCGTCTTCAAGGCTTGTACAACCACGTTTAAACTCAGCAACCCTTCTTTCTACTGTTCTACCAGCTCAACTGGTAGTAGTTTCGGCTACGAAGTCTGACCGGAGACTTAATTCTGGTACCACGGGGAGCGGGAGCCCTTGGAGGTAACTCCAACCTGCTCATGCGAACAGGCCCCTCGGGGAGTATCGTGGTGGTTGTGGTTTATACCCAAATGCGGGTAGAATTGACATTTTGTCAGTTCGATGTGGAGTTGCATTGCAACCGGGTGCCGGACCCAAAGTACGGCAGAGGTTTTAGATGGGCCTCGAACCCTACCAAGGTGGTTAGTGTGTCCATTCCACACTGCCAATTGGTACTAGAAATGCTTGGCATTTTCAGGGCGCTGATCAACGCATTGATTTGATCCGTTGTACTTTTTGAGTACCGTGGAGTTAGACCTTCGCAGGTAGGATCCCATGTTAAACATTCCGGTTGTTGTTCTAATTGTAGGTGAAGAATCATTATATACTTTTTACATTCGTTCGTGAATTTCTTTTGGTGCTAGATCTTCATATGAGGAGTGTACCAACAAAACAAAAAAAATTTGGGCTAGTACAACGCCTTCTCAGCGAACAAAACTTATTGAACAACCTGGTAGGTGCGGTATAAAGTCAGGTGGAAGTTCGAAAATCTTTGCATTAGGTATATGGTTAAAAATATTTTCGTTAAAAAGTCAACTATAAGCACCGGGTCCACATATTAAGTGCCTATGGACTTGAGCAGTTTTTGTTCGATTTGAGCAATTTTAACTCATAAGTTGGCACACCTCAAAGGTACTATCTTAATGAAATTAAAAAAAAAAAATCTTTTTCTAATAAGAGTATATCTTCTCAAAAACTTCCCAATTTAGTTAAAATATATACGAAAATCACATATATGTATTACGTTACTTTACGAGAATATAAAATGTTCGTTTACACGCGAACTTAGTCCATCTCTACTTGTTTTATTTACTTTTTAACTAAAATGCCGCTGAGAAAAAGATTCACCCACAACACTATTCTAGGAATTGGACCATATCTGGTGGTTACCTCAACTGACTGAGAACATCCTACTCGCTAGTAAATGAGCTTTGAATTCAGCTAAGTTCTGCTTATTATCGAAAGAGATCAACCAGGCATGCTATTAACGAAGCAGAATATTCTAACAGTTTCTTCACCGTTCTTATGACATTCAGCTCTAAGTAACCGGAACGGGCATAGACTTTTACCCAGCGAACGACTGTCAACTCGGCACTATTGCTCGAAATTAATTGAAGAATGTTTTCTGCCGCTACAACAATAACAACAACCAGTCTCTTTACCACTCTTGGATTGCCAAACTAAAACCATCTTTTATTTATTTTCTCAGAATAACGCATATATTAGTGCTTGTTGCGCATTCGAAATTCATAATTTTATGAGCGCCAGTTTAGCAACAAATGCTTGACTAAACGATATATTAAATTCCAGCTTTAAAGACCCGCCTAGAAGCTGATTAGTGTGCCGACCAATTAGTAACCAAAACCAAATTTTAATGTTTCAATTCAAAACGCACGCACAACGCGACACACACGCAGCCAACAGCCGCCTGCTAATAACTGGCTACGCCTCTGAGCCGACAAAATGGACGGTGAGAAGTTGACACTTTAGATGAGATATAAGAGATGAAAAATTCAAAAATTTGCCGTTTTCATTGTAAAATTTATAGCTTAACATTTAAATAAATATTTTTAAAAATTATTAATGAGCACACACACACACAAACAAATACAAACAGAGCATCCAAAGAATAGACAATAGTTGAATGTTAGGCGCTGTTAGGCAAGCGCATTTAATCGTTCGTTAACCAAGCGAGTCATAAAACATAATTATGCTGTTTTCTCGTACAAAAATCGTCCGCGACAGCGGTCGTAAAACGCGCCGGCTGCCCGAAACCGATTTTAGTTTAATTTAAAGCGACGCATTTGCTGGCGCTGGCGGCATTTTGTTGCGCCGAACCATCCGAAACAAACTTAAAGAGTCATAAAAATTAACTGTTGTCGCGGCGGTGAGGCATATGGTGGGGGCTTGGTTGGTATATTACCAAAATTATACTTCATTTGTATTTAACTCAATTTTAAGTTCTTCATTTCGGATTTGCTTGATTGGCAATACAATTTTAGAGACAATTTTAAAGACAAATCTGGCAGCCACAGCCAGCAATGAACAATGTCACCTGATATGAGAGTATGTCGTGGTAACAGCAATAACGTTGGGTTATTAAAAAGTCATAAAACTAATTAGTTGAGATTCCGATGTTAAAACATTTTATGTGACCGGTGTGCCTCCCATACACTTGCCGAAGCTGCGCGTTTATTGCCACGCTGGTGTATCGTTGTGCACGAAAATACGAAACAATAAAAATAATATAAACATATAAATGTATAAGCTCCTATTTCGAATATTATATGGCCCTTTAATGGGGGAAAGCTAAGTCCAATCAAATGCACTTCCTTATTGGAATTCTTTTTTAATTTCATGTAAGTGGCTTCGTTGTCAAGCGGTTTGTTGCAGTGTCGCATCCACGGGAGAGTTTTTCTGGTCACATGTTTTAAGAGTCGACAAATTTACGTAGTAACATCAATATCAAAGAAATGTTGGAAGCATTTTTTTGTCTGTAGAAGCAAGTCCAAAAAGAAATTCTCGATACGACACTGTTTTGATGACAACCAATCACTTTTTCATGTCATTCACCGCACATGTTGATAATACAAAATTAACACAATCGATTTTATCTTTCTCAAACTTCAATATAACGAACTTATTTGACGAAAATGGGCTTGACTAGACACTTTAACATAAGAATAGACATTTTAAAAATTAAAAAGCGTTATTTGAAAAGAACTTTTTAACTTTAAAAACTATTTATTGTTGATGGCTCCACTGCGATTCAGTGCGTGCCTGAAGTTTGTTGCGCCCGAAGTCTGGTCAGTGCATTGTTCGATATCATCGACATAATCAATAAGACCTCTTGACGTTTCTAGCAGACCGCTACGCTTCAAGCAGATCACTGCGATAGTTTCGGCGAATACAACACTGCAGGGACTGCTAGGCGAAGACTGCATTATATTACTTGTTCGGAAGCATGCGCGTCACACTATGTAAGTGTTCGGCATTAGAGCCTGCAATCGTTTGGAGTGCAGTATTGTGACACCTCTGAAACTACTTCATCTGTGTCTCACTACATTCAAGCAGCCACATTGGGGCATCTTAGCTTATGACCAGCCGGCCGATTGTCTCGTATGTTGCCAACAACGTTTTTTTGTCCTTTCCCCGGGATATGCAGGCTAGCGACTTGCGGCGCCTGAGTACTGACTTTTGATAGGGTTTCGATAGATAGATAGAAAATTGAGGCTTTGCAATGCAATCTATGGTTTATTGTGCTCTCTCCAATATCACATATGGTCATAAAGGTCCAACACCGTGAACAATTTCTGCTTGCTGGGCGCGTCTGAGGTGATGTGATCCCTGCCCACGCAGATGGAACTAAGATCTTTTAGCCTGTTTCTACAAACTGCTTGGAAATCTAGAATCAGGTGATCTGTAGTTTCCTCTTCCATGTCGCAAAACCGTCAGTTTGCGCAAGAGTCTATGCCCACGTTGGACAAATGCTTCCTAAACCTGCAAGGTGGCGGAATTTGTTTCAGAGGACGTTGATCATATCTTTAAATCTTGCAAGGTTGTACCCTCTCAGTTGTAGCTTGGCGTGGCGCATTCCTGCTGCCTTCTACTATTGCCGTTCTCTCCCCACTCTCATCTCCGTGCGGAGCAACTTATTTATAGTGTGGGATCCCACGGCGATACATATTCTGACCCCATCAATCTGGACGCTACTGCACAGCGGGCTAACCTTATTACCGGTTACCCATTTATGCCCCGGCATCCATATCAGGTGTATACGGTTGTAAACTCATAGGCGGTTCCCTCCTCCACTAAAAGCGATTTTTCTTCATAAGCTGAGATCGTCTTAAGTGCCGCTTGGCCATCGCTGAGTATACCGATACGCTGTTTGCATTGGGATGGATGGATGGATTGACGCTGTCTTAAAGCAAATTGTTTCTGCTTGAAAGATGCTTGAAAAAGTTTTATTAGTATGGATAGCTTGGTATGCGGTCCACCAATGCCTGCTCCAAGTCCTTCCGGGGTTTTGTGCCGTCAATGTACAACTGGATAGTGCTGTCAATCAGTAGTAGGTCGAGCGTTGAATCAATCCACTTTGCCTTACTGCCGAGAGTAACTCTAAACTTCTATGTAAGCTTAACCTCTTCGTTCGTCCCTTGGCAGAAGTGCCAGTGGTCTGTCCATCTATCTAGGGTTTCGTTGGTAAAAATGTATAATTTTTACAAAAAAAATGTTATTTCTGATTTATAGATAGTTGTAGTGAATATATACTATGATTTGTATACAGTAAATGGTGCAATTTTGTTCAAAACTTTGTTTAGCTTGTAGTCTTCGTCGAAAAAACCCATCGACTACCCAAAAATATGAGACTTATACCGAAACTTTTACCTTTATTACTTATTTAGTACAAATCTGTTGCTATTTTGAAATTTCGAAATTACTTATGCCAAATCCCACGAGGTTCTAATATGAGCCTATATATTAAGGGTCTTCAGTGTGAGCTTTTCCATTACAAAATATTCAAACTAAAATAATCTGTGAAGACCAATTTCAAAAATGCATACACAAACAACTCCACCACAGCGCAAACAACGTAGTTTATAAATTTTACTTCTGACAAAATGTCGCGCAGCAAGGAATGCTTGAAAGCTTGCAAGTTGCCTGCTTACGCCGCGCCACACCGCAACTTGCGCCGAGCAAGTGCTTTCAGATGTCACGGCTGTTGCTTAATTAAGTCATTTTCGGCTGGTCAAGGCAATAAAATTTGTAACGTTTGCGCGATTCGTGGATGTGGCAAGTTGGGCAGGCAGCAGGCAACAAGCATTCCTTAGAACTGGTGAGCGGCCGTGTTAAATTATACGTTATGTTGCAACAACAGCAGCGGCGTGACAATAGAAACAGCAACGGTTGCGGCGAACATGCAAAGTGCGTGTCAATAGTTGGAGAAATATTTATGTAAGCGCGTCAGCGCAAATAAATTGAAATCGTATGCCAGCACAGACACCGGCACCGACACCGAAGCGGTGTAAATGAGAACGGTGTGCGCATGCGCATGAGCAAAAATAGGCAGGCGCAAGCAGGAGACACTTGTGAGTGCATTTTTGTTTTTGTTTTTCACGAGTGCACATATGCCTGTGTGTTTGTGTGCTTATGTGTGATACGTACAGACTCAGTGACACATTTTAAATCTTCCTGTTGTCAGCTGTCGTTGACAATGCCGCAATTGTATATAATTCTTTTCAGCCATGCACGTCGCTGCCTGGCTGACACCTATTGCTGCTGCAAGCACGTATGCGCGTGTGTTGTTGTTGTTGCTCGTAACTGCTTGCATATGCAAATAAATAAAGCGCCGCGCACGCATGCGCATTTGCAACATTTAGCAGTTGTAAATTAAAGCCTTTCAAAGCCAGCTAAATGCAAATAAAGAGTGGCAACAACAACAACAGCGCTGGCAAGTGAGAAATGCCAGCGAGCAAATGAAATTAATTCAGCATTTAGCTTTTTCAGTTTAGTTGCAGCATTTCGCTCCATTTCGTTCCATTTCACACAGACCAAATGTGTGCGCGGAGCTGTTTTATAGTGCAAAATCATGTATTTAAATGCAACAAGTGGCCGTGCGGCAGCACGAAAATTTATTGCTTATGTTTTGCGCTCATTTAATGCTTGTTAATATATGGCAAAGGCCATGGAGTGCAGAGGGTGGCGGGTGGTGTGGTTAATCGCTGCGCGCTGACACTGCTTGGGTTGGCGGCAAGCGGCAGCTGGACTTGTGCGCGGATGTTAGTAGAAGCTGCCGTGATTTGTGTGCACCGGAAGTGATTTGACAAAATATTTTGTCGGCGTTTAATTAAAAAACGTCGCCTAGTTATATTTAGAAGCGTATATATTCCTTATATTTCGCAACTAGCAGCAAGTCTTTCCAGAGACCTTGCTTTCCAGAGTTTATTCTTGATAGAAAGCTTTGGATACCAAATATTGAGGAGAGTGTGAAGAAAGCAACGGTTTCTTTGTATTGAGAAACTGTAGGAAAATGGTTGCAATTCTCACCAAAGTTGATGTTTTTGCATTAGGAAAGCGTACCCAAGCCAACAATGTTCAATGTTGTATTTGTCTAGTGGAGGGCGTTTGAAGAGGCCACACTTGCTATACTCCAAAGAGCGGCTCTTATATATATATCTTTTGCACCGCGAACTACAAAAATAACAACACGTAATGCCATTTTACACATACATAGCACTTGTGGACATTGCCGGCAGGTGCATTGCTGCAAAGTGCGCTCTGAGTCTCAGGAAAGCTAGGCATATGAAGAAGTGCTAGCAAAAACACGTCGAAATCGCACCTTCTTCAACTAGGTTTCTGACAGCTTGGATCACTGCTTCACTTAGATCAGTCACGGCGGCGTTTTCTCTGCTCACTTACCTACGAAAGATATGTGGAGGCGAAGTAGTCACTGGAAAGAAGGCGCAGTGAGATTTTTCTTTACTGTTGGGTCGAAGTTAAGAGCGTAGGTTGAAGGGGAGTTTTATGTAAGGAGCCCTCCGTCAATCTTAGTTTTAGGCTACTGGACCATTAACCTATTTTTCAGGCAGAAATGGTTGCTATTAAGCTGGCGGTAGACATACTGCTACAAAGTGTAGCCCCTTTCAAGGAGGTGAGCATTCACTGCAACTCACAGTGGCAATACTAGTTTAAATCCAATAACTGTGAGCTGAAAGAGCGAGTCAAGCTAGCTTTGTCCTCACTAAAATAAGCAAAAAGTTACTTTATCATCAAACTCGTTGGGGCGTCTGGTCATACTGGAAACACCGGCAACTGCAAAGACAGCAAGGCCTCGCTCTCATTGGAATGGAAACGATTTCCCTTGGCTTCTTGCTCTTTAGCACTGGATCAGTGGATTTCCCATGCGCTTTGCAGATCTTGGTCGACGATCCGTTCCTGTGCGACTGCAAGATACTTTTGGCCTAGAGTGGAAGACAGGAAGCTTATTTGCTCTTAGCAAAGTTCATCTTACCGTTCTTACTGGACATTGTCCGATGAGAATTCATGGGATTCATGAGGTAAGGTTAAAAATCTTATCTGTCGGCATTTGGTTGGTAATGGTGTATGGAGTAAGGTGAGGTGTAAACATCCAGACACTTTCCTCTCCATTGTTCAGCTTTTCCAAGACTGAGGTGAAAACAGCTCGGCGGCTTGCCTCAACAAATTTGTGATTGGCTCAAAGTGATTTGTTAATTTTTTTCACAGTCTTATGATCTAGTATTGTGTGCTTTCGAACGGCTCGGTGAGGGTCTTCCCCTATCCTGATGGAACTTTTGCTGTTGCTCAACGTCAGCTTACACAGCCGTATTAGCTTTGCAGGAAGGGATATCAAGTTCAGATATAGAGGCAGATCCTTTTCGTGCTGGCGTAGGCGGTTTTGAAATTGACGATGAAGTGGTGTGTGTCGATCTTTCTTTCACGAGTCTTTTCCAAGATTTGGCACATGGTGAAAATCTGGTTGATTGTAGATTTTCCTGGTTCTTGGTTTCATAATTTGTCTATCCTGCTCTAATTCCTTCGCAAATTTACAAATTAAAAACCTTTCTAAAAATCTTCAATATTCTGCACAATATTATATATCTTCCGCTATATCCAATTTCAACTCATGTTCAGCTATCATATAGAGATATTAATGTCTATCATTCTACTAATTTTAAAAGCAGAGCTTTAACCAAAAGCTCTATTCAGTATTCCGGACACATTAATTATTTTATAAAGACAAGATTAAGCCTCATATGAAATACAATTTTCTGCGTTTTGCTCAATAAAGTCTAAAATTTAGACTTCTCCTTTGAAGTCAGGCAAGCAATAGCAACAAATTCAAACAATTTGCTAACAGAATTGGCGCTCAAAGCAAAACAAGCTTATTCGTAAGCCACAAGGTGCAAGCAGAAAGCCAGAGCCGGAGCCGGAGCCAGAGCTACTTAACTAGCGCTGATTAATTATGAAATCAAATTCTTATCACTGCGCAGCAGAAATAAAGAAGCTAATTGAAATAAATTAATCAACGAAGTTTTCAACAACAGACAAAAAGCAAAACAACTGACATTTGATGTCGCCAACTGTTAACAGGGAACAACTGACAACTGAACCAACAAACACAGATATTTATATATATATACGAGTATATATATACGAACTCAGTTGTTTCAATTTTACTTTTGACTATTTTACTATTTGCTGCTGTTGTTCAGTCGCCGCGCGCTTCTCTCTGCGTCTCAAGTGGAAACGCAGCCAACTTTTTTTGTAACAAAACTACAAAATAACAATGCCAACAACACAATGAAATCCAATCACAATTTTTAATTAAGATTAATTGAAAATGATTGGCGCTGCAGCGACTATAACTCGCTCCAAATGTTTGCTAGCTGAAAATAATGTAGAAAAACAAAAACAAGTAAACAGATAAATGTGAAAAGTATGTGTGTAAGCAGTAAACAGCAGCAATAGCAGCGATCGCAGTTGATCTTAAACTTATGCTCAACAATAAATTATGGCCACATAAACAGATTGCGGAGGGTGAAGCATGCGCGTAGCGCTACGAGACACATTTACGATTTAGTTGGTTGTGGAGGGTTAGGTGAATGACTTAGAAATATTATTGTTTATATGAGAAATGCACAGAAAATTAATTAACTTATGATAGAATATTGATTTCCGATTCAAATTTAGGTTTAGTTTTGTTTAAATTATAACTAAAAAAAATATTTTAAAAATTTAATAAAAATTATTCAACTGCTGTTGAGACGGAAATATATAGAGTAGGTAGAGAAGACAGAAGTATTGAGTAGAAGTAACAGCAATCACAAGGCTGTAATACGACATGCGACAAATAAACGAAAAGATGTCGGACGATAGTTACGAGTTTATCTTTTATATTTCGGAATTACAGAACAAAAATTAATTTAAACATGGTCCTACACGTAGCTTCTTCGCCAAAAATTTAATTCAGATCATTGATGCACTGTTGCTGAGTAGAAAAGTTGGAAAAAAAATAATCGCACGAAAATGGAAGCGCTTTAAATAAATTTTTTGACTGAGATGAATATTTCAAGTAACTGTAAACAATAAAAATATCACTTGTATCACACTCAGCACTGTTGCTGAGTTAATCCACGTCGAAAGTTACACAAAAAACATAATCGCGCGAAAAAGTTCCTGATTTAATTTCACTTTTTGGTCGAGATGAATTTTTAAAGTTACTGTAACTGAGTTTATACATGTCGAAAGTTAAAAAACAATAATCGCACGTTAATGTAAGCGCTTTAATTTAATTTTTTGGTCAAAAAGAATATTTTAAGTTACTGTAAACAATAAAAATATCACTTGTATCACACTCTGTACTGTTGCTGAGTTAATCCACGTCGAAAGTTAAACAAAAAAAATAATCGTGCGAAAAAGTTCGTGATACAATTTCACTTTTTGTCCGAGTTGAATATTTTCAGTTACTGTAACTGAATTTATACAAGTCGAAAGTTGAAAAAAAAACAATCACCCGAAAATATTCCAGACTTAATTCAATTTTTTGCTAAGTTGAATATTTTGAGTTACTGTGAATAATAAAAATATCACTCGTACCACAAGCATATAACATCCAAATTCCACACTCTACGATAATGTTGTGAGTTGCTGATACGCCTAACATTTAACATGTAGCACCACTCAGCAACATTGCAGCTCAGCCATATGCTCTGTACTCATAAGACAAGTCGGCCAGCACTACGGCGAGCTTCCACGAAAACTGTCAATGTCAAAATGTCATACGGTAATTGTCATTTTGACAGTTTTATAACGAAGCGTAACGAAAAAAGCATGAAAGAAAAATCGAGCACGAATATGTCCACCGATATTTATGTGCTGCGCGCTCAAATTCATTCAATAACCGTTTTAAACAACACACACATACCTATTTGAGTGTATACATATTATTAAAGCGAAGCAGACACAACAGCTCACACATAATCGGTTCAAAGCGGGCTGAGTGCAGCTTAATTTAATCCAATTATGAAAAGCCGGCCACACCGCACCGCAGCAAGCCACAACGCTATTGAGCTGAGCGTCAATATACTATGTATACATGTGTATGTAGTTGCGTTGCCGCTGCGAGCGTACGGCATTCACATGCAAATTTATTGCTACAAAAAAAAGTATTAAAGTTGCTCCACCAAGCACCGCACTTAGTTTTATTCTGTGAAATTACTATAAATTAGATATAAGCGAAAAAATTGATATTAAATATAATAACTGCTCCAAAATAAAATGGGCGCTCAAAGCGTTCGTTTGCGCCGTCGCCGATGCTTATCTGTGCATAAGTTGAGCGCGCAAATCGCAGGCAATATTCGCCCTTCCTACGGTAGTAGCGACTGGCTGCTGTTGCTGCGCGTTGCATGCCAGGCAAAGTACCAACGCACACATATATACAAACATACATACATAATACATATATAATTGCGATTTTAATATATTCCTTAAACAGCTTCAATGTTGCGCGAAGACGCGCAGTCTTTAGACCTTTGCGGCAGCACGGCATCTTAGCGGAAAAATTATAATTTATAACTTCTGCCACGCCCATCGGTGCTGCGTTGAAGGGGTGCTTTGACCGCGCAGTAGCCAGCGTTAGTCGTTGGGCAAGCAGCAGCCTTGTTGCAGGATTTACGTATCGCGCCGCTGTATCAGTGCAGCAGGCGGCGTGGCAGAAGCGCTGCCATTGACCCGCGTTGCTTTCTTGCCACCTATGTATTTTGCATAAATTTCTGCTCTGGGCTAATAAATGTGCAATGCAAAAATAACAACAAAAAAGTAGAAATATAATAACTAATTCCGCAAGTTTTGCTCGCTATTGCTGTTTTGCTGGCGAAAATTGTTGAATAAACGCAGCTCAGCCACAGTTTCGGTATTGTATTGCAGTGTCCGTCAAGGGTTTTGAAATAAATTTAGTTTTGAAGTATGAATTAAATGAAGTGGATATAATATTGGTAGATAAAGTTCAAAAGAATCTAAGTTGGTATTAAAATTTATTGAGTTTTGTAAAGAATATAAAGTAGAATGGATTAAATTTCTTTTGCCTCTTTAATAAAATGTGAAAATTTTTGATGAAAACATGAAATCAAAAAAAAAACTTTTTGTTGCTATATAAAATTTTTAAGTGATATTTGGAAATGAAAAAATGCATATATGAAAAATTTGGTACTGAAAATAGTTATATTTATACATAATTTTATTAATATATAAAGAGGATCAAATTTACTGCAGGCTAAGTTTTTGTGTACTTGCAGCTTGCAAAGATCAAGCCGGGGTGGTTAAGGTGTTGGGAAAACTTCATATTCAAACAAGGAAAATATTGCCCTGATTTCATCCATTTAGGCAAGAGCTTATAAGAAAGATTTTCTTTCTGAAGTTCATTAAGATTTCTTACTTATGACCGATAAATGCGATAGAAAGTCAACCGAAAGTTCGGAAATATTTATATTTGGTACATGGAAAGTGAGGAAACTTTGTAGCCCAAAGCTTGCTATGGTTATACAAATATTCTCCTCGAACTTCATGTCAGATGTCACAGATTTACAGATATATTCGGTAAAAAAAATGAGTCATATGCACTGGGATCCACATATTTGCTGTCTAGGTCCTTGAAAACTTTTAGTATATTTTAATTAAAATTAATCAAAATTATTTATTTATTTATTTATTTATTATTTGTAAAATAATAATACAATTATTATTATACATTAAATATAAGGAGCACTAGCTACAGAGGCTTTCAGCTCACGGCTTAATTATAAAAGACTTAAGTAATGAGATGGAACCTTCCATGTATTAAATATTTACAAGCAATATGTTTTTATGTACTAAAAATTATATGTTATAAATAAATTTAAAAAGGAAGGATAACTTAAATATATTTCTTTAACTTTGTATGAGATAGGAATTCACAAATTTTAGTGATGTTTACCATAGATGTTATTTTTAATAAATCAAGAGCTTTATTATTCTGAAGTATACTGGTCCTTGCTGAATTGAAGCAGGGGCATTCATCCAGTAGATGTGATATGGTTAAGGACGACGAGTTGCAATATAGGCAGGATGAGATACGGTTTCCATTTAATAAATGGGAATGCGTTAATGACGTATGACCAAGACGAAGGCGAACAAAGGCTTTTATATCTTGACAACGGCCTGATGGCGGATAAGTAGGTTTTTTCCCCTCTTGGTTGCAGATGGCGTAGTGGTGTTGCACATTCTTCCAAGCATTAACTTTTATGGCTTTTTGTTTTGAAGCGATTAAATGGTTTATATCATTTTTTCGATATAGTTGAAAACAATCAATGGCTGTTTTGCCGCCAATTTGGCGTTTTGATCGGCCCACTCGTTTCCGGTAATACCGGCGTGTCCAGGGATCCACATAACTTTTATGTTTGTGTTCTCAATTAGTATGTTTCTAATTTTCGCAATGAGGTATGATTTGTTGGATGTATTTAGGAGAGCTGAGATTGTAGACTTGCTATCAGTACATATTAATGTTTTTAAGTTAGAGGTTTGTATTAGGGATAGCGCATTATAGATTGCTGCTGCCTCTGCGGTGTATACTGAGCTGTAATTGGGCAGGTGACCAGCTTTTAACGTATTTCCACCGTTATCAACAATAGCAAAAGACGTGTAGAAGTCGGCCTTCGAAGCGTCAGTAAAAATGAGTTTCCAATCTACGTAGTGTTGTACAATGAGCTCTTTGAACAAACTTTGATATACCCTGGAGTTGGTGTTCTTTTTATGATGTTTTTGGAGATGTAGCTCGAACGAAGAATCTTTGAGTAGCCATGATGGGGCAAAAGAGATAGACTTTTCCTCCGGTGTAGTTGTAATATCTAGATCCTTGGCTAATTTAATGCATTTAGAAATAGTGGAAGAAGTATTGGAGTTTGTATCGTCGGTCCATTTGGCTTTTACTATACCATACAAAAGCTTATTATTACATAATAGTAGTTTTGGAATAAGCTTTTGCGAAGTATGTAAAACTCTTTCCTCAATGGATGGGAGTCCGGCTTCCGTTAATATGAACTTTATTGGTGATGTTGAGAATGCCCGAATACTTCTTCTAACAGCTGCATGATATGGTGCAACGATTTGCTTTATGTTGCTTTTAGCGCAATTGCCGTAGATAGGGAGACCATAATCAATCTTAGATAATATTAAAGCTCTTGTAATATTGATGAGAGAAGAAATGTGAATTAAACAGTATTTTGATGATAGATACTTAATTATATTAAGCCTAGAAATTAGTTGCTTACGTAGATTTGTACAATGTTCCTTAAAAGTAAGTCTCTTATCGAATATTATACCTAGGAACTTAAGACTAGTAGTATTTACAATATTTACATTATTATAACTTAGATTGAAGTTATTACATTTGTGTTTTCTACAAATATGGAATAGTTTGCATTTATTTATAGAAATATTCGCACCTGAACAATTGGACCAATTTGAAATATCAGTAAGGATTTTTAAGAAAGTATTTTTTACAGTATTTAGATTATTTTGTTTGGAGAAGATCAGCACATCATCAGCATAAATAATATGCGAAATGAGTTTATATTTGGAGATTATCGTACTGATTTCGTTAAATGCGATTACAAATAGTATGACAGACAATGGTGATCCTTGTGGGATTCCATTGTACATATTGTACGTGTTCGAGAAAGTGTTGTTGATTTTAGTCATGAATTTCCGATTGGTTAGGAAAGATTTAATAAAGTTAAATATTTTTTCACCAATTTGCCACTTTTCAAGCTGCCGTAGAATAACATGAGAACCAACTCTGTCGAAAGCTTTTTCGAAATCCAAACTGAGAGTGGATATGTGGTTTCTTTTCGATAAAGCAGTTTTGGCGAAATCATCAAAATAGAGTAAAGCATCCATAGTGCCTTGCCCTGCCTTGAATGCCACTTGGTTTTGACTGAGAAGGTTTTTATTTAATGCGAACCATGAGATTCGTTTTGATATGATTTTTTCTAGTAGTTTGCCCATGCAACAGAGTAGTGATATTGGCCTGTAACCAAGAACATCGGTAGACACTAAATTGGATTTGGGAATTGCTACTATCACCGCATTTTTCCAGCTTTGAGGGTAGACACCTTGACATAAAATATTGTTGTACAATTTGATAATTCTATTTTTGAGACTTAAAGGACAGTTTTTTAGCATGGGATATGAAATCCTGTCTGCACCGGGAGTCTTGCCTGACATTGAAGATAAAGTGAAATCGAATTCTGCGATGGTTATGTCTGATTCGATAATAGATGGAGGTGAGTGAGCTTTATTGTACCTTCGTCTGAGAAGTGCATTTTTGTTTGACACAAACGAGTGGTGGAAATTTGAATCGTTCGAATAATCGGACCAAACAGAGGCAAAATGATTAGCTATGTCTTTTGAGTCGAAAATTGGGCCATTTGGAGTGTTTATACATTTAAGATTCACTTGCGAATAGGAGCCTGAGAGCATTTTTATGTCGGCCCATAATTTTTTGGGATTTGTTAGCGGAGTGATAGCTTCGGTAAGTTTCTGTAAGCAAGCTCTCTTGGCTTCTTTCATATTTTTCCGAAACACTGCATTGGCTTTTTTGTATTTTATTAGATTATCAATAGAGCGAATTCTTTTGTAGATTAACCAAAGTGATTGTTTTTCTTCTCTAAGTTTAGATAACTCCGTCGACCAATAAGGCACATGATTTTTGAAGCTTTTTTTACCCGTTTGGGGGATAGAGAGGTGAGCAGAAGTTTTGATTATTTTGGTAATCGTAGCTGTTTCTTTATTTATATTATCGTCTATGGGTTTTGCAGCAGAAAGATTTTCGCAGAATTGCTGAAATTTCGACCAATTTGCCTTGTCCAACAGAAATTTTGGCTTAGCCGACCCTTTACAGGAAAAGGGGGTTGATAAGTGAGTTATAATGGGGAAGTGGTCGCTGTTATATAGCTCAGTTAGAGTTTGGCTGTTAAGTTTGGGGGCGATAGCAGAAGAACAAATGACCAGGTCTACATTCGTGAACGAATTATGTGTAGAAAAATGAGTAGGAGAACCGTCGTTTAAAATTGTCAAGTTTTCCGCTAATACAAGGTCTTCTATGATTTTACCTCTTTGGTTAGTACATGTGGAACCCCAAAGGGGGCTCCAGGCATTGAAATCGCCAAGTATAAGTAGGGGTGTTTGGATAGGTCCGATTATATCTCGTAGTTCTTTGATATTAAAGTTTTGGTGTGGTGGAATGTAAATTGTTACGATGGTTAATTTAAATCCAATAAATATTTCTACTGCTATTGTAGAAATATTAAAACATGTAGGGAGAAGTTTGTGTGGGAAATCTTTTTTTATTAGTGTAGCAACACCTTGTTTGCTAGTATGATTTTGTGTTAAGTTGGAAAAATAGGCAGCGTATTGTTTGGGTACAGTAGCTGCGGAATTAAATGAAAGGTGTGTTTCTTGTAGTGATATAACACTTGGAGAATGTTCTTTTATGAGTAATTCTAGGTCGGTGTAATTGTTGTAGAATCCGTTCATATTCCATTGGAGAAATTTGAACATTTCTTAGAAATGAGAGAATTGAGAAAGAAGTGGGGAATAGTTATGAGATTTATTGTTTTTCATCGTCAGAAGAGATAATTTCATGAGGTGCGGTAATGTCTGTATAAGTATGTAGAGAGAGATTGATATTGTCTGCAGAGAGAGGGAGAGTTAGGAAGTTAAGAGAATCTGTTGTGGATATTTTAGGAGTGGGTGGTATGCTTATTTTGGTTGGGATTGTTTTTGTTTGGGTAAGCGTTAGGTTAGGTAGGTTTTTTGTTGTTTCTTTTGTGGTTACATTTGTTGAGTTTAGATGGTTATCAATTACGAAATTATTTTTGTTTTCTTTCATGGTTTGCTTTAGTTGTGGAAGAGGATAAGCTGTTGGGGTTTTTAGTGCCGTGTCAATGGAGAGTGATAGGGGAGGAGATGATGAGGGGTGGGGAATCAAGTTTGTTATTTGCTTATTTGTGTTTTCTTTTGTAACAGTTGCGAAAGAAGTGTTAGCGGTGGTCGGGGGTAATTGTTGTTTGTAGAGCCTTAGTGCTTCTCGCATTGAGCATTTGTTTTCAGTTTTTATTCTTAGAATATTTTTAGATTGTAGGTATTTAGGACAGGAGCGTGAAGAGGAAGGATGATCGCCTGAGCAGTTAGCACAAAAGGTGCGGTTGCATGGCGTGGGGAGATGAGGAGGGAAATTGCACATATCGCAGGCTGGGTTGTTGTTGCAACGTTTCGTTGTGTGGCCAAGAAGCTGGCAACTTTTACACCTCATGGGGTTAGGGAAATATGCTCTAATCCGCATTGTGCGCCATGAGACTTCTATTTTTTCTGGAAGTTTGTAGAGGTCAAATGAAAGAAGTACCACTCCACTAGGTCTTTGTTTGCCTTCTAGATTTTTAGTGAATTTATAGACGGAAGTAACGCCCTGATCTTTTAAATTGTCAACAATTTCTTCTTCTGAAATGTCGTTTAGGAATGGGGCGTAAATTGTGCCTTTCGAGCAATTCAGATTGTCATGTAATTTCACTTTAATATCACAAATTCCATTTAATTTCTTTATTGTTAGAAATTTTTCGGCGATCTTCCGATTTTTAACGAGTAAGAGTAGATTTCCATCACGTAATTCGGTGATGGATAAAATTTCCTTACTTATTGATTCCAAGCTTTTTTGCACAGCGAAACAAGAGTATTTGGAAAGTGTTTTATTCGAATCTACTGCAGACACTAGAACAAACTTTGGGCAATCTTTTTTATTTGAGGCAGTTCTGGAAAATTTTCAAGTGGTTTGTATGTTAGTTTTTTCCTTTTGGGGTTGGGGCTAGAGGCAAGCAAAGCAAACCTATTTTCCCCGAGGTTAGGCGGCCCTGGGGCCATAATAAATCAAATTTTCACTAATATGCACTGTTTTTACGCGAGTAACCGTACGATCAAAGTAAAATGAAAACACGTGTACTTATATGCAAAATGAATATGCGAATAAAGCGTAAAGCACAAAAGAAAAACCGCGATTAGAAAACACGTCCGCTCAATGAGAGAGATAGTCGAAGACTGTAATCAAAATTAATTTTAACCATCTTTAAGTGAATATTTGGACAAAGTTTTACTCTTGGAACTATATGATATTTAAAAGGTTATTTTATATGGAAAGTAGACGTGGTTGTCAACTGATTTCACCCATTATCACAATGCGTGATAGATAGGAATGTCTCTGTAACTTCAGTCAACATATTTTGTTATAATTATTCAAGCACTTCCTGAGACAAAGAATTTCTTGCTTGGACTTGCTTCAAGAAAGCTCGTCCTTACCATTTTAATTATGAAATTTAAAGCTTGCTGCGAATTCTGAGAGTTATGGTTTCTATCTAGAGAGTGAACGTGGATATTATCTGATATTGAAGAGTAAATATAAAAAAATACTAAAATTATATATTTTTACTAATTTATTTATTTTTTCATTAAAATATATTTGTCGTTATTTTTTTTTAGAAAAGATATATTTTTAATGTTTTTATAAAACTATATTTTTTATAAAAATGTATATTGTTATTCAACTCTAATTAAAACTTTTTTATTACTTTTTTCATAAATTTTATTTTTTCTTATCTGTTTCATAAAAAATAGTTGTTTTAATAAATATTGTGTTTATTTGTTTTCATAAATATTTTTTTTTTAATATTTTTATCTTAAAAAACTTTTTTTACGTTATTTTTTCATTCATTTTTGGTATTGATTTTCATAAAAAAATATATTTTTTTAATATTTTTATCATAAAAAAAATTTTTTACGATATTTTTTTCATAAAAAATATTTTTTTTCTTATAATAAAATTATTATTTTCATTAAAAATATACTTTTTCTTATAATAAATTTTCGCTAACAAATTAGACAAAAATTATGATCAGTTGAAGAGGAAATATAAAAAAAATTAAAAATTCTTTCAATAAAATAAATTTTTTCATAGAAAAAATACTTTCTTCATAAAAAGAAATAATTTTTTCTGATTATTATTTTTCGGAAAACGAATATTTGTTGTTATTATTTTTTTCATTAAAAAAATATTTTTTTCATCATATTTAAAAAAAATTTTTTTTCGTTATGTTTTTTCATAAAAAAGTATTTTTTTGTTTTTATACTTTTTTGTCATAAAAAAAATATTTTTTTCGATGTTTTTTATAAAATTTATTTTTCGTCATATTTTTTTTATAGAATAATTTTTTTATTTTCGTTAATTTTTTTTATATAAGAATATTTTTTTCATTATTTTTTTTTAATAATTTTTTTAATATATTTCTTTTTTTAAATATTGGTTTTCGTTGTTTTTTGTTTATAAAAAAAGTTTTTTCGTTACTTTTTCATTAAAGAATTTTTTTATTCATAATTTTTTTTTTGTTTTCCTGATATTATTTTCTTTAAAAATATTTTTTTTTATATTTCATTTTAAATAAATTATTTGCATTATAACCCATATATAGTATGTCTGCCTTTCTACCTTCTTTTTATGCCATAACTTGCCAGCTATTTATTCTTCAAAAATCTAATAATTTTTTTTTAAGGCGAAAAGCAAAATCCTTTTTACCCCAAACGTTTGGTTTCCATGTAAAAATAGCACCCACTTGCAAACTGCTTTACGATGCTTTAGAAAATGCGCGCATAAAACTAAACTAACGCCAAATAAGACGCTGGCAATTTAGCTGAATATGGTATAGGATGAGAACACATGTTATGAAAATACAAATAAATACAACTAGACAGCGGCTTAACTTGCAGGTGGTCCTCTTAACAATTGCTGAATTCCAAATTTACAGCTTTAACACTTTCATAAAAGCACATAGCTCAGCTAGAAGCAAAAAAAAATATATATATATATTACTTAAGTTTTGTGGAGATTAGTGCTTAAGAATGCGCGCAGCCTTATGAACTCATCAAGCCAAATTTTTTCATATTTGAAAGCAACTACAACAAAGAGCACGCACATAAATATGACTAAGATATGAATAAGTATGTGCGTCCTCAGCCATTTGACCGCCCATTATTTATTAGAAACTGCGTGTATTTATGAAAAATGGCATATTAATATGACCATTGTTTGCGACTAGCATGGCTGGTGGCAAAAAAAATCTTAGTTTATTGGCCGCCTGCTTGTACTTATACGAAACTAATGTGAATAAATGGCAGAAAAACACCTACACACACACAAATGCGTGTTATTTCAAAAATAAAAAAATTAAATAAATGACTTCTTCTGAAGTGTTAGGCGCAAAGGCGGCAACGTACCTGTTGTTGGCTGGAATTGCCGCTCATAAATTCCGGCGAATATTTCAATAACTTAGAATTAATTATACAATGCCAGCAGCTTTTTTCCTCTACACCAAATTACCATTACAATATGACAAAATTACAGAAACACACAAAATCGATAATTCAAAGCGCGCTTGACCGGAGCATATGTGTGTGTGTGTGTTGATGGTTGAGTGCGAGTGTTTGTGTGCCTCCTTCAGCGCTTTGGATAAAATTGTCATTGCGAGTTCATTGTGTGGTACGCTGAGACACACGGCTATACAACAACACCAACACTCCCAGATGTCTACATGAAGATAAAAAATCAAAACAACAACAGCAACACAAACACGCGCACACATTTCACGGGCTGACAGACAGACAAAAGTCAAGTTGAAGAATGACAAGCGGGAAAGAAGTCTTTTGTCTAAGAATGCCCGCGCAGTTATGTGTCTGTATATATTATTTATGTAACGCTTGGCTTTTGTCAGCACTTATGACAGTAACTTGCGGTGAGCAAACACATGTAGGCACATACATACACATATACAGCAAAGTAAGCCAACGAAACGTAATAGAAAGAGATTAGGAAAAAATATCGAATTATTGAAAAATGGCAGCACAACAAAGCCACCTATGTATGCATGTATGTGTGCGTAAGCGTACGAACAAAAAGCAGAAAAAAATAAAAGTGTTTGTTAGAAAATAGCAACAACAACCACTTACGCTAGCCAGCGCAGAGCCGGAGCCATTGCATGACACAAAAGCATTTCGTCGGTTTTTCAGGCAAATCATTGAAAAAACACCAAAAACCTGCCAAAAGTGTAAGCAAAACAGTCAAGCATATGCATGTACTTGTATGTTTGTATGTATTACTTTGTGGTGTGTCATTCACGCATAGGCAGGTACCGTACGCACACAGGCGCAACAACAACACACATGTTAGAAAACAACTTATGTATGGCTATATGTGACTTTTTGTTGATTCAAAGATATTTTTCTGGCTCTAAGTACCCTGCGCGCACGATCACCTGAAGCCGAGCTGCATGTAGTGTACTATTATACATACATACATATATACACAGGTATATTTATACATATAACCCCAAATATATGAGGCATAGCTAAGTTGTGCGCGCCAGTCTCATATGCCTCATATATCTATGGATAGACGGCTGCTTCCATATATGCTTTCGGTGTGCCTTCGCCATTCTATTGATTGTCTAGCGTCATTTATAACGAAATGGACAAAGAAAGTGTTAGATAAAAGTCAATGATCGCATTATGGCAGCGCAGGTAGGCAGAGACAGGCGTACACAAATGCGTGGCCACTCAATTTAACGAAACTACGCGGCACGGCATTGCTGGATTTTTGGGCATATGTATGCAGTTTAGGGTGAACCAACAGATTCCTGTTGGATTAGTATGTAAATAGTGTTGTATAGCAGTAAATTTTCCTACAAAACTGGGAGTTTTCCGATTTATAATATATTTTTCATTGAGCTATAAAATCCTTATAAAGAAAATTTGTCATAAAATAATCAAACTATAACCGTTAATAGCTTTTAAACAGCTAGGTTGACGAAAAAATCGTGAGAGGATGTTTTCTAGTGCATAAAATTTCCCATAAAATTTGAAAATGCAAATTTTTCAAATATTGAGTAGTCGAAAAAGTATTTTCGTATTTCTAATAAAAAGCAATATATTGATAAAATACGAAAATACTTTTTCGACTACCAATAGTTGGCAGTGAGATTAGAATTTTTCAAGCTAATACTAAGAAAAAAACTGGAAAACTGTTAGGCGTAGAACCTTTCTATTACAATTAAGTGCTCATACTTGGGAATACTTGCTTAGATGTGTCTACGAACCTACTTTTCCACCAAACAAAGCGAAAAAAATATTTTTTTTCAGTCTCAAAATTTCTTTAAATTATGTTTAAAAATAAATTTCGAAAATTTTTACTCAAAAAATTATTTAAAAATACTCACTATTAATATTTCTTTAAAATTTGGTTTAAAAATAAATTTTTTAAATTGTTTACTCTAAAAAATATTAAAAAAATATATCAACCCTAGCCTGTCAGTTTGCTATATGCATTGACATACCTGTTTTCTTTGGAAATTCTAACATAATTAAGCATATGTGTACGCACACTTTAGCTGTGTTTGCTTTTCATTTGCTTAGCTGATGTAGCAGAAAGCAAATATCAAAGTCATTATAAGCGAGAAATTGTTCTTCTTTCTTAGTTTTAGAAATTTTTTGGTTCTTCAAAATCAAAATTTTTTGATTCTTCAAAATAAAAGTGGAAATTCAAGAAATTCATGAGCGGATATCATACACTTTTTTATTTATTTTAAATTTTTTTATTTATTTTCAATTTATTTATTGCACGAATTTTCTAATTATTACTACTTAAGTGTATTAAAAGACCAATTTGAGGCTAAGGCTCCTTTGCTTTGTATAATAAAAAATTTTATACAACGACTAACACTTAAATTGTTGCTGCGCTTATGCTAAAACTATTAAATTTAAGCTTGGTGTAAAATATAAACATTATTGATTTTTAGAGACTTTACAGACTGTGTTTTTGTGGAATATTAACACAAATATTCAATTAAAAATAATTTTAATTTATAATTTTTTTTTTTATTATGTTATATTTATAATTTTTCACTTTTTATTTTTAATTATAATCAAAAAATTATAGAAACCACTTTTTGCTACAAATTCACATGCATTTTCCATAAAAAAATCATAAATATGTAGTTAGGTTGACAAAATTTTAGCTCTGCCGCCTAGCCTTTGAAAAAATCTATGAGAACCAAACCAAATTTAACTCAAAATTACCTGAATAACAGTAAATTTAAACTTTTATAGCTTAGCTAAGAATTATGTTGGCTGTTTTTCGTCAAACCAATAAATGCCAAACTATATATAATAACACCAAGTTACTGTGGCGCTGGCAAGTTGAAATCACAAAAGACTTAAGACACAAACTCGAACTGTGCACTTATGCCGCTGGTGCGAAATATGCTCCAGATATAAGCAGGTCTGTGCAGAATTAAGTGATTTTCCTATATTAAATTTACAACAAAAACAAGAATAAATGTTAACTTTGGTTGCACCGAGACTTTAATACCCTTTACAAGTTCAAGTTTTATTACAAGAACTTGATTTTATTCATCAGTTTGTATGGCAGCTATATGTTATAATACTCCGATCTGAAAAATTTCTACGAATATTATACAACTGGTGAGAAGAAAAATCGTTGCCAAATTTCATGAAGATACCTTTTCAAATATAAGATTTTTCCATACAAGAACTTCATCTTCATCGTTCAGTTTATATGACAGCTATATGCTATAGTGGCCCGATCTGGAAAATTTCTTCAGATATTATACAACTGCTGCGGAGAATAACCCGTACGAAATTTCGTAAGGATATCTTGTTAAATAAGCAAATTTTCCATACAAGGACTTCGTTTTTATCATTCAGTTTGTATGGCAGCTATATGCTAAAGTGCCCCAATGTAGAAAATTTTTTGAAGTATTATAGCGTTGGCTGGAACAATAATCTGTGTCAAATTTCGTAAAGACATCTTGTCAAATAAAAGATTTGTACTTATAAAGGCTGGACTTTTAGCGTTCAGTTTGTATGGCAACTATATGCTATAGAGGCTCGATTTACAAAATTTGTACGGATATTATACGGTTGCCTAAGCAAATAATCTGTACGAACTTACATTAAGATATCTAATCAAATAAAAAAGTTTTCTCTACAAGAACCTAACTTTGGTAGTTCAGTTTGTAAGGCAGCTGTGCGCTAAATTAGTTTGATATCCCTGGTTCCGACAAATTGGTTACTAATTGGTGATAAAATTACGGGTATTAAATTTCAGATCGATATCTCAAACACTGAGGACTAGTTCGCGTATATACAGACAGACAGATGGACGCTTAGACAGCCGAAACTCGTCGAATCGACTCAGCTGATAATGTATGTATATATCATCACCTAAAATGCAAAACATCGTATAATTAAAAAAAAAGCAAATTGGAAATCATTTTCAGATATAATAACCAATACATAACTAATATATAACCATTTTATAACCAAAACTCAAATTTTCGAAGAATATGAGAGGTTTCTATTATATTATTTTTCCTTCGTTTCTAAACTTATGAAAAGTGAGGTAAGGTTATTTTGCATTTTAGGTGGTGATAGACATTTTATAGGGTCTCCAACATTTCCTTTAAGGTATAACTAACTTCATGACAAACGTAATACATTATATTCAGGGTATAATAAATCAATACAGATCAGCTGCTAGCCTGCCACTTGCGAACTGTAAGACCCTACCGAAATTGCCACTGCCAAAGGTCAAATACTGCTTATGCATGTTAAATATTTTTATCGGAAATATGCGATAAAATTGACTATAAATATTTCTTAACTACTTGGGAGTGTCCACAAAAATGCAGGCAAGATACAAAAAAAAAAATAAGAAACCAAAAATATAAAAATACATATATAATACAAATACCTACGACACTATGAAATAGTAGAACCAAAGCCGAAATCGTGTCGCATTTATCTTTCATCTTCATAATTTAGGAATTATTGAATTTATATGCATATTGCATTTTAAACACGAGCATACATATAGAAGCCCAACTCACCACACACATACACATATATTGTATATCATTTGCCTTAGCAAGCAACAACAACAACGCTTTATTAAAAGTCAATATGCGAGCATAAATATAAATGTCAATACAATAATGCAAACAATTATTTGCCAAACACTCACACATACACAACCTAATACACATACAATCCGCAATATCACTAGCTTACCGATCGAAGTACTTCATTTATATTTACTTTATTGTTGTTGTTTAAGGCTAGAGAACAGTTACTGGTAGCGGAGATAATCAGCTAACCGCTGCAGTTGAAGCCTGACAAATGCGCTCTGAAATTGTGTCACGATGACAAAGCCCATGGAAAGCAAAGCAAGCATGTGGCAAATAAAACACAAAAGGCCAAATGAATTGTCGAGCGTAACAAGCCAGCAAGCGAGCCTAGGTAATCTAAAAGTAATATATAAATTGTGAAAATCGCATGGAAGCCCTGTTGCTGCCAATAAGTCAAACTTGAGCGCTTGCATCGCTGCTGTAAATGAAGCTGTCAGGCATCTTATATGCAATAGCAACAATAGCAACAACAAACGGAAGGCATGCATGTGCATTAGAAGGCAGCGCGGTAACTCGATATTGCTTTTCAGTATCGACTGCATTAAATACAGATTTGAGAACAATTTGCTGCTGTTCGCTACCACATATGAGTATGTATGATTCCTCAGCGGTGTGGGGCGTTGATAGAGGTTATTAATAACTAATGCTGCTATGAATTGTAAGAATACGATTTTATTACAATAATTCATTTGATTTTCTATTAATTTCCAAATTTAAGAGCGTACTTGTTTATTTCACTGCTTCGTAGGGTTAGAAAGATTAGAAGAACATAATGGTGAATGATGAGTTCATGAAGAGGGTGTTGATACTAAGTTTGACTTTTATTTTTGGAGATTAGATAATAAAAACAAATATAATATAATTATAAAAATCGCTTTGTTGTTCTTCAATATATTCTTTATTAAGATCTGTACACTTTTGAATGTGTTTCAACCAATTTTCGAAGCACTTTTGCCACTTTGATTGAGGTATCTCCACAGCATACATTCTAAGGTGTAGATAAACGTGTAGATAAACGTTGACTTTCAATACTTACGTACCAGAATATGAAGAATTCATGCGACGATTCAACACTTGTCAAGATGTGCCTTGAAGCACCGCTACCATTTTTTTTAACATTTCTCTTAATCAATCGACACCAGGCTTATTTTGAGACTTGGACAAATCTTATGGAATTCAACGCGAGCCAATTTGCTACTAATGCCTATAGTCGTCTCAATCTCACGTTAGGTCACTTGACGATCTTACAATATGAGCTTGTGGGCGGCATCAATAGTTTTCCGAAAAACAACTGATTTTCGATGACCTTCACGAAATTCGTTATGAAGTGATCTTTGACCACGACTGAATTCACTATAACTTCGGTGAACAGTATTCCTCCATCAATGAACTCTTCGGCAAAATTTAAAAAAGTTCATCGCAGCACTTTTTCTGAGTTAAACCACATCGACAATTAAAAAAAAAAATTCGCACTTTAATTCCATTTTTTGACCAAGATGAATATTTTAAGTTACTGTGAAAAATTTACAAGTTTTAGGAAAAATTTATGAGTTACCAATTAGCAACAGATGGTGACCTAATTGAATTTTTCTCTATTTGCTACCACTGCAGTCTCAAAATATACAGTTATCGGCCAAGATGAACTTTTTAAGTTACTTTAAATACAAAAATTTCAAGCTTTGCTTTAAAGTTGTGGGTTGCCCAACCGCTAACCAGTAACCTACTTGAATTATTTTCTAGTTGCTAGCACTCCAGGCTCAAAATATCTATTTTTAGCATAGCTATTTTAAGCTACTGTAAAGATCATAATGAGCTGTCGTATGTCAAAACGTACTAAGATGTATGACAAGAAAAATAGTAAACTTTACGATAAAATAATAATTCGCCAAATTATAGTACTGGGGTTGCCAAATCCCGCCAAATAAAAGGCAATCCTTGTAAGCCTTCTTCTCTTTTTCGTCATTTATAACCCTCTGCTTCAGAAAAAATCTGTTCGGCAGTAGCTCATCCATAGTGCAGTTTCAAATTTGAACCAAATCGATAAGTAAATGCAATTTTAAGAACTTTATTGACTTCAGCGCCACCTATCGGGCACATTTGGAATTCTTTGTCTTGATATTTCAAGAAAGTATTGGATCTTTTTATGAATCTATCAATAAAAGAAATACAAATATACATATTTCGAATACATCTCCCTCAGTCACAACTAAACAAGCCATAAACACCGCCGGATGTGCTAAAATATTTATGTCAAAAGTGCCGTTAATTGCACTTCGAAATCCACTGTATAGCCGACTCACACACTAAATGAATTGGCGAAATGCAAAAAAGAAAAAATAAGAATTTTTAATTCATCTCGGCATTAATACGCATACCTGCAAGACGCCCTTCACGCAGCTCACAGCTTGATCTGCTCACGCCTTCCGCTCATCACATGCATTTGCGCGTAGTTAGTGCTTTACCTTAACGTTGTTATTGTTGCTTTGTTGTTGTTGATATCGCTGCTGTTGTTGTTGCTGATTTCAACAGTATGTTATTGGCTGTTTGTGTAATCTTATTACAATCGGCTTTTGTGTAATTATGTCAGCAGATTGTAATTTATACGCGAACGCATATCACATATCATTTTGCGCATGCGCGCGTGATTGTATAGAAATGTCACAATATTTCAATGTACAACTGCCACATACACACACATACGCACTCCACATGCACATATGCGCAGTTAATCGCACGCACAACAGTTGCCAATTCGCTGCAATACCGGCAGATGTGGCCAAGCGTGGCATGAGAATTTCCATACAACAACAAATGTTGGTATTGTTGGCATTTGGCAGTGATTATGGCAGGTTAGGGTGGTGCATTTTGGCAAATGGATGATATAGCGTAAGTGTGATAAGGGTTGAGACCAGAATTTTGGATTCTTTTGGTTTCAAGCAAATCGAACTAGTCGAACTTGAGACTTGAGTGTTGCTACATATCGTCATATAAAATGCAAAATAACGTAACATCAATTTTCATAAGTTTACAGACGACGGAAAAACGATATATAGAAACCACTCACATTAAAACAATTTCTTAGTTTTGGTTATAATGTGGTTACGCATAGGTTATATATTGGTTATATCTGTCAGCAGAGGTTTACAAGCGAAAAAAACGATATAACATAAACCTCAATATGAGACAAATTTTGAGTTTCGGTTATAAAGTGGTTATTCATTGGTTATATATTGGTTATGTCTGTGAGCGGAAGTGTAGAGGCGAAGAAAAAGTGATATAATAGAAACAACTAATATTGAACAAAATTTTAGTATTGGTTATAAAGTGGTTATATATTGGTTATGTAGTGGTTATATCTGTTAGCGGAAGCCGAAAATTTTATGCTATAATGTAATGAATCGTAAGCAATAAAAAACTTAATTTTGATTCTTTGATGATACATTGTTTTGTATTTTAGGTGACGATATTTATTCCGAAATTTTTTCGTAAACAAAGATAACTTCGCGAAATAATATACAGAATTAACAGATAGCTGAGTAGAGACGATGGCATGCCTGGCTATTTTGTGTCCTTGCATAAAAACTTTAATTTATTAAAGATTCGATTATACTCCCATTTCTCTCAGTGCACTCTGTCATTGTTATAAACACGCATGCAACATCAGCGTACAAATCCAATTCGTTCCGAAATCATTTGCAAGCAAAAAATTACAAAGTTAATAGTTTTCGAATGAGCCACACAAATACCAACAAACACTTGCGTAAATCCAAGCAAAGCACAGCAAAAATTTGGACGGACAAAAATGCCAAACGCCCCACAAAATTCCGATGCGAAAGGAAATGTTGCAGCAAAGACGAAAATGCGAAGGCAAACGAGCGGCTGTATGCACGCACGAGTAAGTGTGTGTGTGTGAAGCAGCTACGTAGGTAACAGATATGCGGCAACCACCATGCCACATAACTGCAAACGGTCGAGTCAACTGCCAACTGCCAACGACTGTTGAAAAGTCGGGCAGATGAGCCGCAACGCATGCGCAGACGAGCAAGAGATGAGCGCGACGAGTCAACCGGCATTATAAAGCGGAACGTTGAAACGTTCGACAAATGCGCCGGCAGATGGAAAGGACAGCGCTGCAAAGGATTTGCCAAAACGACTGTCTGTCCTGTGTCGTCTGCCGTTTGACGTGGCTTTCGGCGTCTGTGTCGTCGTCGTTGTTGTTGTGCGGTGTGGACTTGTGCGGCCTTAAGCTTTGTGTCGCAATCAGAGCTTACGTTGTGCGCGGCTTTTCGCCACGGCTGCTTACGGTCGTTGCGTCCCCGTGTATGTGTGTGTGTGGCTGTTTGTATATTTTCGGCCTGTCGCTGTGGAATATAATTTATTGCTATTGTAAGGTTAACCAAATTACGGTACTTCTTGTAAACGCCCGATATGCTTAAGTGGAGAGCAGCGCGACGCGCGGCGGTAGGAGAGGTGCCAAAAATTGCGTCTGCAATGCAATGCAAATTGTTGGCAGTTGTTGTTGTTGTGGCAACTGTTTCTTGACAGCATTGTACAGTTTGATTACGTTCCAGCAGTTGCTTTGTTGCTGTTGTTGTTGTTACTATGTATTTTCGCGCGATTTGCTGCGCAGCTCATTTTTGGCAAACTGATTTTGATGTTGTGTTTATTTTCATGCCGGCCACGCCGCGCCACACGCTTGAAGCGATTAACTGATGGAGGTCTAAAGTTTCATTATTTGCACAAAGAAATATTGCCACAGTGACGGCTGTGGCATGGTGGTGGCACTCCAACCAATGCTTTTCAGTTAGACTGTCTCGGCGCTGAGCGAAGTTTGCGGATTCCCAATAACTTTCTTCAGTTCGCGCGCTTAAAACTTCGCGTTATGCTTGTGTAATGTTTGTGTTTTGTTGTTATTGTTGTTGTTTTGTGTTCATGTTGCCAATGCCATTACCAAATTTGCGCTGCCACATCTGCCACACAGGCCACGCCAACGCGAGGCGAAATCGGAAATGAGAAATTGAGAGTTGAATTTTAATTGAAAATTGGGCCAAGCTGCAGCAGTAAATAATTTACTGCCGTAACGCCGCCGCTACAACGTTCTTACATGCACATACACACACACTAACACAACATGTTAGCATTATTGCGCGCTTGTAAGCACTTATCCTTCCATTCACGTTTTACATTTCAGCTTAGCTTTGTTCTCGTCGTCAGTTTATTTGCTGATTATTGAATATTCGCTGAATCGGCGTTTCGCCGTATGTTGCAAGACGATTAATTCTTCTTCTGCGTACTTTTTTGTTTGTTTTCTCTTCTTTAACTGTAAAAGTTCTTCTCATGTTCTCATGAGTTTTTGGCATTGCCTCTTTGCCTCCGCTTGTGCAAACTGTTGTTGTTGTTGCAGAGGGTGGAGTTTTTTTAAATTAAAAAATTATGCCCTTTCGCATTAAATATATTCTCATTCAATTTATTTGCCGAGTCGCTTGATGATTATTTATGGCAGCGTTTAGTGAATTTTTCGGTGAGCGCGCAATTAAGCATAATTTTGCGCAGAACCAGCAATTAACGGAATTTCTGAAATAAATAACTACTTCAATTGTGCTTTTTTTGTTTTTTGTTTAATGGAAATAAAATAAAAGTTAAAATACAGGCGTGTATGTTTGTATAAGTATATATGAGCTACGAGTCTGTTGAGGAAGTTAATCCTGCATTCCAATGAGCCACGGATAGACTAGGTTTGGGTCCTTTGTGATACCAGATGGAGTTCAGTTATTTATCGAGTGCCAATAGGCATTTTATGTACCTCCCATCTACCCTTTTGCACAAGAATTTTTCAGTTTTGCACCCCGTTAAATAATTCCATCGGGTTTTGATTTTCTTTGCCATGCTTCTGTCGAGATCGTCGTAGAGACAGTACTTGAGTTTCTTAAGTGATGATTACGTTTCCAAGTGTTAACCCGGCATCATTCTCGGCAACCTCATGCACTATTTATTTGCCCATATATCTTTGTGGCCTGGCACCCACTTGAAGTGAAGTAGCTTGCTTCTGGCAACACTTTCCACTGCCGCCCTGCTTCCCAAGACACTTCTGGCCGATATGGATACGAGGTTGCTGCTTGCCGGTCTCCACAGATGTTGGCTCTGGAATTGTCTGAAGGTGCTTTAGAGACTAGCTCTGCGGCTTTCGCAATAGCAAAAATTTCAGCTTGAAATATACTGGAGTATTACGGCAACTTAAAAGGCTACTTTATGCCTAACTCTGTACAGTATATCTCCGCACCAATTTCCATTTTCGAGCTATTGATGAAGAAGTAACTGGAAGTTTTTCCAGTGAGGACAGACATTCCGTTCCTAGATTAGATCGCACAGTTAGCGAGGTGAGCACTGGTATTGGCATTCTGCTGTGGGAATAAATATTCGCTTACATATGCAGCTACTTTAATGGAAGTTGCACCTGTTTGGTAAACGCTACAGTTATCCAATTGCGTGAAGTTATGCTTGATGGAGAGTTCCTTATAAAAATTCCCTTCCACTCTAACCTACCAGTTCGACCCATGCTTAAAAAAGCTTATTGCGTCCCTTCTCCAACGATTCCTCTCCATCAATAATATAATATCTCTCGTAGGTATGTGAGTAGAGTCTTTTTGTTCTCGCTAGCAATATCATCAAACTCCTTCATCACATATACCCTTTGGATGCCTACTCATAGTGGAATCACGTAAGGAAGGTAGTAAGTTGGATCTCGATTGGCATCTTGCATTCTAGAACTGGACCGATGTACCTCGCGTGCGCTTAGCAAGTGTCAGTCGATAACCCGCTTCTGTTCAACTGCAAGTTTCTTTTGACCTAGAGTAGAGTATAGAAAATCTTCTAAACTAATTTCCTAAAGCAAAGTTCATTTTGTGATTATTCAATAAATAGCAAAGTAAAAATCTTTACTGATGCAAGTTATCAAAGTTATATGAAGAAGGCTGAGGTGGATACATTCAAGTACTTTTTCCTCAATTGTTCAGCCTCTGCAAGACAGGAGTTGAAACATCTTCTTACCTTCGGTGAACCGGGAGACATGGCAGTAATTGACATTATCTTTTTCAACAAATTTGAAATAGGCTCAAAGTGCTTTGTTGGTTTATGAGGGGATTGTGATCAATTATATAGAAGTTTTAGGTAGTTTAGTGGACCGACATTCAAAGCTGTGCAAGAGAAATCCCTGATAAGGCCGTCATTCTAAGCTGTCCAAGTGATATCCCTTTAGGTATCCACCTCATAGCCTAACCTATATATTTTCATTTGTTTATTTGAATTTTAAATGAAAAATAATCAAATATAATTTTGAGTATTCGTTGGTTAGTGATATATTCAATTTAATATGTAACTGTCATCTGAATATATTTACTATTGTGAATATGATGATATGAGTAGACTATAACAAAGTCTATTTATTTCATGAAACAAATTGTGAACAGATCTAAGGAAGATCTGATTACAAAAAGTAGGAATATTGACTTGGCGCGGCGAATTGATCGCAATCCATCGGAAATCTGTGAAATATAATATTTGGTTAGGTTTATGGCTTGGCTAAATTTGGTTAGGTTTGCGGCTTTGCTAAAATGAGCAAATTTTATAAGAACTTTTTAAAGTATGTTGCGCTTAAAAAGAGGCTGTATTATAATTTCTGTACATGGAAGTTCTTCAAAACCTAAACTTCTCTAAAACTCCTCTTGAATATTATAGACTTGAACCAGTCGCTGTTTCCCAATACGGCTATTAAGATTTTAATAAGCAAGAGCACTCTAAATTGAGGCGAAACTCCTAAGTAAAATTAGCGAACTGGAAAATAATATAAATAGATGTCGCCATGAAGCGCGTGGATTTCTTCGGAAAAAAAATTTTTGTGTGGTTCAATGGCTGTAAGTGTCGCTTAGATTGCACTATGAGTTTTTCGAAGGAAAAGTACTGCATGCTTCAAGTAAATTAAGGTATGTTATTTGGGATATGAACTTTCGTTCAAATTCAATACCATTTCAATCTACATATATATTCGTCCATACGGATGTTTTCAGTGGCCGCGTGCCTAAGGGGTTCATCTGAAGAAAGTCCTAAGGCCTCCTGGAATAGCATGTATAACTATCTTGATATATTGAACCAGTAACTTTTTATAAAAAAAAACTAAAAATAAATTTAAAAATCCCTTCTCTTAGCTGAGTGTTCTGCCTACTATTTTAAATATCGCCTATCACTAAGCTTCCGCCGACTTCCTGCAATCGCAGACATGATTTCGAAACGCAGCATTATTTGAAAGGCAACAAGAAGTCACTTTCGATAATCTTAAATGCATGAAAATATAGCGATAATAAAAATTTATAGCCACTGATAACATAGTTGGAAAACTATCGATATGAGCGCGTACAAATACTTGACACAATTTCGTGTAGCTTTGATTGCCGCGCGCCGGATTATAGCAATAAAAATACATAAACATTTGCAGTGATGAAGTACCAGCCGGTGGCAAACGTGGATGAAAAAAGAAATATCGAAAATGCAAAAGGCAAAACAGCATTTATATGAAAAACGTCAGTGAGGCTATCGATAAAAGTCGCAACTGGGCAGTCAACCAATCAGGCAATCAAACAAAATATGAATGCCAACAAGCGTTAGCTCATATTCGGCGGAACGAAAATCATTGCATTGCAGCGGGCTTGTACGGCTACGGTTTATCGTATTAGCAGACAAGCGAAATGAGTTGTAAAAAAGCGACAAAAACGTACACACGAACGCGCGTTGAAAAAAGCAAATAATAAAAAATTTGCGCAAAAAGTTTTGAATGCTTGTGTGTGTGTTTGTGAGCAAAAAGGAAAAGCGCGAGCGAAATCAAATTGCGAACATGCTGAAAAATTGCTGAAACTTATGCTGCGCTGGCGCTAAGTGCAGTTAGCGACGCGGCAACAAGGGAGCATGGTCGGTCAACACTAAGCCGCAAGAAAACCGCGTGGAGTTAGAAAAAACAAAAACAATTACAAAACTGCTTAGCGCATTGCTGCGCGCGCTGCTTGTTTAGTGCGATTTTTGTTTGCGCAAATTTGCACAGCAACGCGCTGACAAAGACAAATATTTCTGAAACCTAATGCGCGCTGCGCCAGACCGCCCAGTTGGCATTTCAGGCAATTGGCAGTTTTTGCGCTTTCCGCCACTCGCTGTGCTAGCTATTGACGAGGGAAATTGCTGCAACACGCTTTGAGCGCTCGGCGCGTTTTTCATGAATCATGCGAAAATTTAGCTGAATGTGTGTTTTGGAATTTGCGCGCGCACGCTTGCGTTTGAGTGTGTGTAGTGCGCGCGCGCATTGCTTTGCTTGCAAATTTTTACGGGAATGCTGACCAAGCGCAATTTCAAATGCCTATTTCATAATAGTTTCAAAGTGATTTCTAATTTTTTGCATTACATTTGGTTTAACGGTTTTTATATGGATATATATATATATTTTTATTAATTACCGCCAGTTGCGCTTCCCGCTTCGCTTGCGTTTCGAAAGTAAAAGTCACGATTAAACGCCGCTGTATTGATACCAGCACTACAACAACAACAATAACAACACAAGTTAGCTTAAATGACGCGCCGCGTCAAATGTTGAGTGCGCATGCGCGCGCGTTTTTGTTATCTATGCATCACGTGTTGCAAGTTACTTGCGGTTTCTAGCCGTCGCTGCTTTTTTCGCTGGATTTCTGATAATTTTCCGTTTGCTGCAGATTTGCTGTTACTCAATATGAGTCTTGTTTTTATGCAGTAAACATCAAGGTGTTTTATTATTTTCGGCGCGCCGTGTTGCGCGTTATCGCGTGACACACAATTTGCTGCGGCATGCGATTAAATTTGAGATTTGCCTTCAAGCCGGCGCGCTGAAGGAAACTGTGTCGTGTTACGCAGCATATTTTAATTTGTTAGATAAAATAAGTTAGTTTTTAAGGTTTTTTTTTTGCGTAGTGTTAAACAGCACGCCTGCTGTTTGCGGTGTTATATAAAAGTGTCAGCGTTACAAGTTGGTTTATCGATTAAAAATAAATATTTTCTGCTTTAGCGGTTTGAATTATTGTTTTTAGTTTTGAATACTTACTATTTAGAAAGAAAAATAAGTACAAGAAAGAAAAATAAGTACAAACTTACAAACAAATCTATTAAAAAAAAATAAAAAATGTGTATAAAATATGTTTCAGAAAATTCAGAAAGAAATTACAAAAAAAGCTTCCTTAATAGCCCAAAAAATTAAAAAAGGAAAAAAATAATAATAATATAGTAAAAAAAAACTTATAATAATATTATTAATTTTTTTTCCTTTTTTGTAATTTTTTCAAAAAATTTTTTAAAATTATTTCAAAAAATCGGAAATAAAATAAAGCATACAAATTAAAAAAAGTTTTTTTTAAAAAAGAAAGCGAAATTTTAATAAAAAAATTTTAATATATGAAAATTTTCTTAGAAAATTCAATAAGAAAACGCAGAAAACTTCCAGGACAAATATTTTTATTGCACAATGCAATAAAATTTTAATGAAAAAATCTAAAAAATTCATTAAATTATTCTTTGCTTGTTAAAAAAATTTTTATACTCTTACAACCACACAAAAAATTATATATTTTTGTCTAATATTTGTCTTTACTTTGACTCATTCATGTTAACATAAAACCGCGTATTAAAACAATATGTATCATTAAAAAATAGCATAAAGCAAATATTGACGGGGAATTTCTTATAGAAAGCTCCCCCTCCAATTTCCCTAACTTCAAACCATCCGCTAAAAAACTCACTGCCGCTTTTCTCCAGCAATTCCTCTCCATCTACATAAATCTCTTTATATGTGAGCAGATAAAATGTCACCACGGTTAGTTTTGGCAAAGTTTCAGTAATAAATTAAAGGAGAAGAGGATCTCGGCGTGTTCTTCTGCAATGTTTAAAATGTTTGTGTAGTCCACAGTGTTCCGAAGATGCCTTGATTATACCTCCTAGTAAATAAAACCATATCAGTTTTATTTCGTTGACAGCTAAGCCGCTTTAATTCGCCTCTTCGCATACCACGTTGAGATACCCTTCGCTTAGCTCGCAGACGATATTTAGAAATTTTCCGTTAACCATGATAACAACGTCGTAAGCGTAGGTTTAACCACCAACAGGGGGAAGCTACCCCAACTTGCGGGTTGCTTATGTTAACCTTCAGCGATGCTTTGCATTATCCCTTCCGCTACGACTACAGCTTCTGTCGCAAAGAAGACTACGTATGAGGTATTTCAGGCTTCACATTGTTGAAGGTAATGTCGATGTCGAGAAAGGTGCCACCAGCAAATTATTTGTGCATAAGGGCTCCACCAGTCATGACCTTACATCGTTCAAAGCCGTGCCGACCGATCTGTCTTTGATATAAACATTACGGGCCCTTAATTTTGGTTAAAATATAACCCCGACGGATATAGTTCATGAGCAATTAGCAAAATAAAAGAGAGACAAAGCCTTCAATAAGCCCTCTATTTACTCAGTTTGTCGCAAACAGGCCATTTGGGCAGCAATTCTTTACACCTACATAAGAGATTTTTCCGGCCTCCAGTATAGGGACAACCTTAAGTAGTGTCCAGGTCTTCAGAACATGACCTAATATAACACAGATCGCGTAAATGGCGGTCAGCCTGCTGCATGATACCTTGACCATTTGCTGCTATTGCGCTGGTTTGATGCCATCAGGGCACGGGAAAATGAAAGATCGAATGGTTTCAGCGCCGAGGTAGGGTTATGTTCAAACAAAAGGTTTAAGAAGATTATACAGCCCTCTCATGCGGGAACTAAGTAGTAATATTATATGCACAACAAACTTCTCGCAGTCAGTGGTGTTCAATTTAGCTATATCCAAAATATGATAAACTTAATCTAGACATTCGAAAAAGAAGCTGCGTTTCCACATTTGTTACTTGGCTTACGTGTATACTTTTGGTTGTTTGAATATGTCAGATTTGTTGCGTGATTGGTTTTGTCGCTTCAAAGACAGTGATTTTGATATTAACGACCGTCAGCGTAAAAGAAGGTCAAAAGCCTTCGAAGACGGTGAATTGAGGATCCGTGCCAAAGGCAAGAAGAGCTTGTTTCAGCATTGTGAATCACCTACCAAGCCATACCCGGGCGACTATATGTGGAACGGTGTCTACGCCAGTAAAGAAGAAGAACATATGTGCTGCAAGTGATTCAAAAACAAAGAATTTAAGTTCCTAATGACCTCAATACCAGGAGAGGCACGAAAAAGTGATGTTGCTGCATGCCTCACGTTGCCAAACGCGTTAAAACCTTGCCAGAAATGCTTAAATGGGAACTCCTGTCCCACCTCAGATATTACACCGGCCGATTATTATTTGATCCATTCGATGGCACATGGTCTGACGCAGAAACAATTCCATACACAAAACGATATCAAAAAATGGTTTGATTCTTCGATAGGTACATAAGATGAACAGTTTTACTCTAAGTAATGGTATTCGAGGTTTGAGAGGAAGATGTGGAAAAAGTTGTGACACGCGACAAGCAATATTTTGAATAATTCATTGGCGACCATAAAATTGCATTTTGATTAAAAAAATAGCAAGAACTTAGTTCTGCATTTAATAGCTTTTTTCAACATAAATGCTAAATTATTTATTAAAAAAAAAATGAAAAATAAATTAAATAGAATTTGAAAAATAGCTCGTACTCGTATTCCCACATCCATCACAGAGTATATGCAAATGTCGCCATTGCCAGCGCATATTAGCTGCATAATCACTTGCAACACATTGAATGCAGATATAATTAATTTGAAACTAGAAATAAGCGCAATTTGTTTAGCGTTGCTTCAAAGTTCCTCAATCACATAAATTCCAGAAAATTAATTGCTTTGAAATTTATTAACAAGCAAAACGTGTTCAATGCACAAAAACAAAAGCACACAATTAATACAAATCGCAAACACACACACATACACACACACAAAAGCAAAAGGAAGTAGTGCAAATGCAGTTAACACCACATAGCTATAAACACATGCACATATACACATTAGGGTGGGTAAAAAAAAAAATTCCCTTCGTACGCTGAAAAAGTGGTTAATTGGTTGATAGGCACCTAGAAAAAAGGCACTCCACGTATGGGCTCTTAATTGTAACGGCAAGGTCCTGAGGCTAATGGTTCTCTATGCTTTTCGTGCTCCCCTAACGAAAAATTCATATCTCGCCTCCAACTTGAAAACATATCTTTTTTAGAAGTGTCTATAAACCGATATTTCATAGAGCGAAACGAAAAATAGAACTTTCGATTTTTTTTTGAACCACCCTAATGAAGATAGGGAAAACCCCTAAGGTCTAAACCATCAACCAGAAGTTCTGAATCCAAGAAGTTATATACATATATTTATAACTCATATACTGACCACCATATTATAGTTTTTTTTTACCCACCCTAATACCCACATACTTATATGGAGCACTCAATGCAACGCTGCTCAGCTGCAGTTTCATTTTCGATTGCCATTTCAGTTTTCAACTCGCGTTGCAGCAACGGTTTCAATTTCAATATGAACTCTAATGTGTGCTTTGTTGTTGGTGTTGTTGCTGACGCCGCGCCGCGCCTGAATTGTTGTGAAATTTTTGCAAAGCCCACGCATGTCGCGTTTTGTTCGCAACTGGCGACAGTGACTGGCGGCGCTTTGCCTTTTTTGCCTTCCGCCTTTACTTTTATTATGATTGCTTGGCATTTTTGTGTGTGTTTTTATTGTTGTTGCATGTTTATTTTTTTGTTACTTTTTTCCTTTTCATGACATGACGCCAACTGTTGGTCTATAAAGTTTATAAGAAATTGCTATTTATCTATAAAAATGCAATTATCAGTTGACAATGATTCTGTAGCTAAGCGCACACACACACATTCACACAAATGCATATGCTCATATTACATAAGCGCGACGTGCATGTGGTGACATAAAAGTCGCATTCTTCTTGTGTCTTGGGCGCATATTGGGACGATAAAGAATTCATTAGCGCTGCTTTAATGTGCTGTTGTTCTTGTTGTTATGGATGTTTGGCGCACAAATTTAATTGATTGAGCTGTGCGGAGTAATTAGCAGAAAATAATGAAGAAAATATGGCGCTAATTGGCAGTAAAATATTTTGAGTGACTTTTGGAAAGTGTAGTCTTTGGTGCGATTTATAATTACTTGTATTTAGTGGCAAGTGCAAAGTGGAAAGAGACTGGGTGCAAGCAGTGGGAAAAAAGTCTAAGGCGGGGCTGTTACTCAGGCCTTTGCTATATATTTTATAAATTATTAATGTATAATTAAGAAAACGTGATCGGTGTAAATTAAATCATGTCAATAGTGGGCGGCCAGCTTTTTGAATAATTTTACTTCTCGCAGAATGTGATGATGTTTCTTTAGCTTATGAATGTTGGGGAGTAAATGCTGATTATTCGTGATTTGCTTTGCTTTTTGATTTGGATATGGAATAAGTAATTTATATGGTTTTTTTCGGTGTCTTCTCTCTCTCTTTCTAAGTTGTTGTTATTTAAACATAGGTTACGATTTTATTTAGTTTTCCATGCTGCAAAAGGCCACACACTAATAAAATGCTGCCAAGGTCTCATCAAAGTGCCCACATCATAAAATATGTGGAGTAAAGTCAGTCGGGTGTTTGAAAATCAGGATATAAGTTGTATGGTGGTTTGCTCAAGTTTTCGCCAATTTTTATTCATTTTAAGTAGGAAGATGCAACGTTATAAAAAAATGCTCTCTCCTTTTGATTAAGATAACTAACCTATTGGCAGATACATCCGGTATAAACTTAGCTGGAAGTTCGAAAATCTTTACAATATACATATATAGGGGACCGCAGTGAAGCATTGACCTGATTCAACACATTGTAGACATACAGACATAATGTTATCAGAAATTGACTCTATCCGAAATACAATAATATAGTTCACCGATATTTTTGGCAAAACGTCACTTCAACCACTGATTCTAGGGTTCACATTTCAGGTATTGAGGGATAAGATAGTTAGAGAATGATTTTGAAAATTTTCAGACCAGAGAGGTAAAGTATGAACTTGCAAAGATCAAATCCGAAATATTTGTTATAAAGTCACCTTGAAGTTCAAAAATTTTTAAATTAGGTATATGTCTGACTTAGAGAAGTTTTGACCAGATTCAAACCATTTTATTTTTCATTGACCGATATTTTCGGTTGAAGTTTAGCCATGGGCACTCGGGTCCACATCTTCATTATATGTTCTTTGAACAACTATAGTCAATAGGTTGTAGTCCGATTTCACTCCTTTTCGCACTGTAAAAGTATAGTGTTACGTACTGAATTTGGTTTTCGAGTAAGTCTTGAGATATGTGATTTTCCTTAAATGTGGGTGGTGTCACGCACATCGTTTAATTTTGATACCGGCTATGCCCATTAAGCTATCTTATATCATCGCGGAAGACAGCGAGTTGCGAAGATTTTTACTGAAGACACAGTCCCTTGTTTCATGAAATTTAGTTATTTTTTTACAATTAAAAAGATTCTAAAAAAAATTCACATTAAAAAAATATCTGAGTGATGTTATGCTAAAATGTAAGCATAATTGCTTTTCTTGGTAAAATCCAAAATTGGTTTAATCTTTTCTAACAATGCTAAAATTTCAATATGAATTTTATTTATTTATTTCATTAGTCCAAAGACTAACTTTTAGTTAACTGCTAAGAGCTACAAATCTTTATAATGTATTTATTCAACTGTAGAATACTTTAAAAAATTGCTCGCAATAAATTATTTTCATATTTTTTCTCATAAAATATCTTCCTTCTCATTACAGGTGAGTCAAAGACAAGTTTCTGCACGCATATCTATCAATTGTTGTAAGTATAATTGGCTTAGCACAGTAGCTGTGAGAAATTACAAAATTTTCATATTTTATTTTATTTTATTTTTTGTTCTTTACCGCAAAATTCTGCAGGCTGTTGAGAAAACTTAAATTTTATTTACACAAGAAGCAAAAGCATATATCTACTTTACAAACATGCAACATAATTGTAACAACAAGTTTGCGCACACAGCGCTCACCTGGCGTAGGCGCACGAATCGTGTTGAAAAATTAGAAGCTAAAGCGCAAAACTACTACCAAAATATCGCAAAAGTAGCGCTTTTAAACACACATTTTTTATGCGGCGCGTTAAACTGCATGTTACACGCTCTTTGTTTAGCATTATCACCCACAATAATACAGTTTGCACGCGCCGCCAGCTATTTGCAAGACTAAACGCGCGCAAACTCAAGAAAAAGTCTAGTCTCGAATTCGCAAAGTCTAATTTATGAACTCGAATTGCAATAAAAAAGGCAACAACACGCTAGGGAAGTAAAGACAAAATTTGTTCTACTTACTTGACTAAGTTTTTTTCTTACATTTTTTTTATATTTTTTTTTTACAATTTTTTTCGGTATTTTTTTTTAATTTTTTATATTTTTTGTTTTTTTTTTAATATTTATTTTTTTTAATTTTTCATACATTTTTATTGAATATTTTTCATTTATTTTTAATTTTTTTTAAATTTTTTTTTTATTTTTTTTTTTAATATTTTTTTTGCAAATTACACTGTCTGTCTGCGCTTATCGCGCTTTGCCAAAATCTCCAGCTCGCTCATTCCGTCAATTCCGCTTGCCAGCACTAATAAGAGTTAGCGTTTATGTGAGCGTTTGCAGTGCAACAACAAAAAAGGTTGGTCTCGTCACGTTTTTGCTTTATTGGCCAAACGTGCTGCAACAACAAAGATAACAAAAACAAAAAATACAAAAATATTTATTTACTTTAGCGTTATTTGAGCGCTTCCTGCCAGCTAAAAGTGAAAAATTACTAACAGCTTACGCTCAGCCACAGACAAACTGACAAGCTATAGATTTCTCAGCAAAAAACAAGCGAAACAAAACTGCAAAAACAACAACAAGCGTAAAAGCAAACCTTCAAGCAAATTAGTGTCGACATAGAGTAAATATTTGTTTCCTTCTTGCAAGCGCACGTTTTCATACATTTTGGGGGTTTTTAATTTTTTTAATTTGTTTTTGATTTTGCTTTTATTTTTTTTTTTGGTTTTTAGTTTTATGTTACCTTTTTCGTTTTTTATTTTATTTTTCGCTTTTAATATAATTAATTTTTTTTTATTTTATTTTATATTATTTTATATTATTTTATTTTATTCTATTTTATTTAATTTTTTCGTTTTTATTTTATTTTATCTTTTATTTATTCCTTTTAATTTTATTTTTCTTTTTTTATTTTCAGTTTTTAATTGTATATTTTATTTTTCGCTTTTGATTATATTTCTTTTTTTTTCAATTATATTTGAAATTCCGTTTCTTAAATAGAAACCGAAAGGAGTCCAAGTAATTGCTTATTTGCTTTTTATTTTCCCTCTGGCTGCTTCAATTATACTCGTAAGTGTGCGCTATTGTTGCTGCGGCAATTAAAATGCATCGAAATATTATCAGCTGACCTTTGATCTGCTCTTAGCGTAACGAACTTTAATAATTTTTTAAAATAATATTTCTGCCTTGTTAATTTTTGATTTTTAACGTGGGTTTGTTTGCCCTGTGTGGGTGACTTTGCAGGCAATTAATTGGCAATAAGTAGTGTTTTTAGTATGCCATATTTCATATGTAACAATAATGTGCAATTTACAGCTCGTGATTTGTTCTTAGCGATAACTAAGCGTATTTTAAAATTCTGTAATATAACTTTGCGCTCATGACCAAGACTTTTAGAATAAAAATGGGATTGAACATGCTTCAGACTGCCAGTTTCCATAGAAAATTTAATGATTTTATATCATTATTCCTCAAATCAAAAAAAAAAAATGTTCCAAGGATGATGCCCTTAATAGGATATGCAGACGATATAGTGTTGATGGTAGCAGCGATGTTTACTTCCACAATTAGTGAGATTATCCTCGTAAGAGTCTCGCACCTAGTTGTTAACCCTAGTAGAACGGAACTGATGTTTTTAACGAGTAAAACAGACATACCTCAATTTAATCTTCACTCAATCAGTTTTTCCAACAGTTTCTCTATCTCCTCCCCAAAATACCTAAAGGTTGGTATCAACACCAAACTAAAATGCAAAATTATAACTGAAAAACGAATAAATAAAGCTTGAACGAAGTCATTTCACACCTGCAAAAGCATACTTAGCGGAAACTGAGGCTTTAAAGCAGTCCTGTAGATCTAGTGTATATGATAATCTTCAGACCAATTATAACTTTTGAAGCAACATGATCGGAATACCAACTGGTCACTGGCTAGTAGCGACACACGCCCGCAGAATGGAGCAAGGCACAATGGAGAATCTGTAAACATAAGGGATCCCCACGGTATCATTCACTGCAAGAGGTATCGACAGTAGGGCCAAATAGTCCGTTGAACTTCGCGTCAAGCACAAGCATCCTAAAAGATGACTACTTCTCATGGAGCTAATAACTGAACTGCCCCTGGTATCGCAATGGACTAAAACTGGTCTATGCGTGACTCATTGGCCTACCAGACTAACCTAATTTAACTCAAATTTGGCGTGCGGCAGTAACAATATAATATCAGGAAATCAATTATCAGAAACAATATAATATCTGAAATTTAAATGAAATACTAAGATCAGGCAGTGCAGAGGTTACCGCTGTTATTAAGTCGTGACCGACCAAAGCGCCTGATACGCTCCTGCATCAGTATACTCAAAAAGCTGCCACAAGTTATGCTAACAGAATAAAAGAGTTAGAAGATTGGATTCTGAAAGATTATGAATATATCGTGAACTGTTAAAACATAAGTAAATCTGACTAAATTCTTTTAAGGTTAGATATCAATAGTCATTTTCGTCTCAATATTCCATCTAGATGTGAATGGATATGAGGTTTAGTAGAGGATGATGCTACAACCTCTCTCTATATCGATAGGTACAAAACGGACTCCATAGTGAGTGCTGTAGTTTAGTAAAAAGATTTTGACATCTCCCTTGTCCTCTGCCCGTCTATCAAACTCAGCCAGCATCTTCAAAGCATAGGTGTGAGGTATAAAGAAGGATCACAATAATATTTTCGGCAATGAAATAGGAGAAGAGTTGTTAAAGCTATTAGCGGCTTTGGATGAATCCGAGACGAAGTGAATACCGTACACGCTGGGAAGGATTAGTGCTTACTAGTGAAAAAATAGCTCAGAAAGGATGGAACTCTATAACAAACTGCAAGAGTCTGAAGCAGATATGATTCTTATATGATAGAAATAGAAGCAAGGATATACTATGTAGTTAGGTTAATGAATATGTACAGACTTACATTTGGAGAGCATACGCTAACCATGGGGTTGCCTTAGAACAATATAAGTATACCGCAGTATTGCATTTTCTCTACGAATGCCAAGCTCTCATCAACCATAAACTCATAAGCTCGACACAGAAAACTTGGAATCCATTAGGCAGCCAGTCTTGAATGGTTATCCACAGCTTAACAGCTTAACGGATATAAATAGTTTCAATGAGGGTGCATTGAAACGCGTATCAAGCGCTGATTGAGCCCTTGGTGGCAGCACTGCTAACTACCTTCCTTCCTATGCCTTGCTATCTTATAGACAACCCAGCGAACTTCGCTATAATGACAAACAACCCGCTCTTCATTTTTATTCAACAACAACTCCAAACACACAATACTGTAAACCAGTAATTACACGAAATGTTATGCTTTTTGCTGTAAAGTAAAGAAAATACAAACAAAATACCAGTTAAATGAAAATAAATCGGCATCGCGATAACAACAAGCAAGCAATTAGAAAAAGGTAAACATGAATTTTACACAATTTTTCGCATGCTGCGCCACTAATCAATTTGTGATTACAGTGCATTTTAAATGTCAATTAATTAAGCCTTTACTTACGACAAGACAAGACAAGCGAAGCCAAGCCGCCAAGCCAAGCGGGCAACTTGCCATAAGCAGCAGCCATAAGTAAAGGTGTGTACACAGCGCTTGGCATCAAATCCAACATTTACGAATGCACACAACGCGCCACACAAATGTGTGAACTATCCGCCATGTCGACAAGTGAACGAATGAGCAAACACTTTTCATTTTATTGCCAGCAAAGAATAAATTAAAAATAAATATAAAATGGATTTAGGCAGCACTGGTGTGGCACGCAAATTGCGGCGCAATAAATGTATTTTGTTTTTGTGTTTTTTATTTTTGCGCTTTTCTTTTTACGACGCACTCTAACGCTGGCACAACCACACAGCGCTGTCAAAATGCGGCATGGAAATTTGATATGGCAATTCGAAACCGAAAATATTCAGTAGCGGTTTTGTGGCGCATTAGCGGTAAATTTAATATTTAAGTAAAACGTGTGTTTCGTTAAAATGCATATGATGGCAAACTACTTAAGAAGTGCGACTCACTGTTTATTGTAGGAAGTATGAGCATGTAGATAAAAGTAGGTCACTCATACGCCAAGGCTGACAGTGATGTATTAATACTTTGCAAGCCTGAAACAAGCAAATTGTATAGCAAAATTGTTGTTGGTTGGGATGTGTATTGAATTAAGTTGCACAAATGATTATTACAATAAATTTTTTGCCTAATTCTACTTTTAGTATGTATTATGATACTTATACGTCGTGGTGTGCCATGCAGAATGCCTGATCGGAAGCAAGTTCCTGTATGAAAAACTTGTTTAGTTTAAGAGATATCGACACAAAATTTGGCATGAGTTATTCACTAAGACCAGAGTGCAAATTTAAAAAAAATTGTTCAGATCGGATCACTATAGCATATAGCTGCCATACAAACTGCACGTTTGGAATCAAGTTCTTGTATGAACAACTTTTTTATTTGGAGAGATATCTGCAAAAAATTTGGCACAGAGTCATACCTAAGACCGTGGTGCAATTTCCGAAGAAATTGTTCACATCGGATCTCTATATCATACAGCTGCCATACAAAATGCACGATCGGAATCAAGTTCTTGTATGGAAAACTTTTTCAGTTTAAGAGATATCTGGACAAAATTTGGCACGAGTTATTACCTTAGGTTAAGGTGCAATTTTCGAAGAAACGGTGCAAATCGGATCACTAAAGCATATAGCTGTCATACAAACTGAACCATCGCGACCAAGTACTTGTATGGAAGACTTTTTTAGTTTAAGAGATATCTTGAAGAAATTTGGCACCATTTATTAATTAAAGCAGAACTACACTATCTGAATAAATTTTTTAGATCTGACAACAATAACATATACTTTCCATACAAACCGACCACTCAGAATCAAAACTTTTTACTTACGTAGGCTAATACAGCTTCGGTGCAAGCGAAGTTAACGTTTTTTATTTAAAAAAAAAAAAAAAAAACACCATTGCAGTCTGTTGAGCTATCACTGACCAGAATATGCCAACATTATACCCCGTTTAATTATACTTTTTAATAACAAATCATTTGCTAACTCTATTTAAAACCAAATCCCAGGCTCTTCAATACCCGGCAACGCGTACTAAACACTTTACAATCCCAATTTTTGAAATAAAATTTTATTTTGCTAACGAACAGGATTGCTCATGCCAACCGTGGTGAGTGCCTACATCGACTTAGTTGACATATGCACGAACTGAAGTGTTACGTAGTCACAAGGCAGCCTGACAAAGCACTAACTACGCGAAACTTTCCCAGGTTTTCCAACGCAAATTTATGCATACCTTTGGTGAGCAGTGCATTTTCCCGCATTAACTCGCCAATTTCGTACTGCAACGGCAGGCATGCGCACAACTCCAACTCACAACTCACTTTGAGGAATGACTTCATTTTTTGCATCCCACATTGGAGCAATGACAAGCAGGCACAGTTGACAAAAAAAAAAATTAAAAAAAAGTGAAATAAAAATCCAACTGCAAAGCAACTGCAACTGTAAATGTGACTGTGACTGCACTAAACAATATTTAATATGCTAGTGACATATTTTTTGTTGTTTCGCTGTTGTCTGTCATTTGTGTTGCTCTTGCTGTTGCTTTTGTTGTGTGTGACATACTGAGTGGTGGTGAACTGAAAGCCATCAATCAGTTTTAGCTACAGTCGCAGGCAACAAAACACACAAACTCAACGAAACATTATATAAATATGTAAACACAAACATTAGACGCGCTGTCTGTCGCTACGTTTGCGCGCTTGTACGCCAGCTGCCTGCTTGGCAGTCTGACAGGCGCGCTGACAGCGGCGCGGTCCCCAGTTAGTTGCTATTTGCGCTGTCTGCAATGCGTTTGCGCAAAAAGGAAGCATTGCATTTAATTTGCATTTAAGCGCGCCGTCATATACGAAACTCAATTTAAACAAAAATAGGCAAAAACCGCGCGCGCGCTCGCTCTATACAAATTTATTTCATTTATATTTTTATCTGACTAGTTTTATTTTTGCCACCGCGCTCGGGCCGCACATATTTCATACAGCTCAAGTCGAAAATCGTTCGCAATTCCATTTCGAATGCACTTAAACTAAGCTGTTTTGCGTGATTTCATATGCTGATGCCAAGCGCAGCTGTGCCACAGTCACAGTCGCAGGCAGGCAGTCACTCACTCGCGCACTCATCCGCCGCGCCGCCAAGCAATCAACTCGGCCAGCGCGCAACTCGACCGTGCGCTTGTAGTCAATAAAGTTTCGGGTGCCTTGCCGCGCGGTAAGTCACTCATTCAAACCGCGTGGCCTTACACCGCTGTTGTTGTTGTTTTCAATATTTTTATTTTAGGTTTTTGCGCGCTTGTCTAGCCAGTGAAATACGCAAATGCGCAAATGGTCGCCGGCGAGTGACATACGGCGTAGCACTGCAGCTCAGCTATGTGCCGCCTACGCTTACAAATTTGAATGCGCTGGCAATGCGTGGCACTACAACAAAAATAGCAATAGCAACAAAGCAATGGCAAAAAGCAAAAGCAAGCGCAGCGCATATGTCTATGCGTTTCTGTTGTTAAAAAGTTTTCGCCAGCGCTTTGAGTCATAGGCTGACAGTTGTAACTGTCATTTTCAACGTACGAGAGACAAATTTACACGCCACAAATGCGCTGTATGCGCGTGTATGCATGCGCGCTTGCTATTAACCCTCGAAACAAGCAGTGAAATGCATTGTGCGGAAAAATGTAAATGTAAGTAAAAAATAGCGCTTAAATGTTGAAATGATTTGTATATGCAGGCAAAACAATTAGCGCGCCATTGTGGACCGAGCGTTCGCGTATCCAACTATTGTTATAATGGCTAAGTGATTTGTTGTTTTAGTGTTATAGTGCGCTATAAATTGTTTTATTTTAGTAATATTTTCCATATTTTATGTTGCTGATTGCATGCAACAAACATTCAGCGCGATATTGAATAGCACCCACGCCAAGCGCGCGCGACTACGCAGAGATCTGTTGGATTTCACGAGGCTTATTTCTATAAATAAAGTTAATAATGTATTCATTAAATAGTCATAATAATGAACTAACGATTTGTGCAGTATTCTCTGACGGAAAACATTTTTTTCTTGAGTAAGTAGATACAAATATATAAATTTTCATACAAAATTTTTGTTTTGTGCTTTCCGTTTGTATGACAGCTATATGATATAGTGGTCCGATATGAAAAATTTCTTGAGATATTTTAGCGTTAGTTTTCGGTTACTATCCGTACTGAATTTCGGCAAGATATCTCGTGTATTAAAAAAGTTTTCCATACAAGGACTGTATTTTGATCATTCAGTTTGTATGGCAGCTATATGATATAGTGGTCCGATCTGAAATATTTCTTGAGATATTTTAGCGTTGCTTTGGATAATAATTTGTGCCAAATTTCGTCAAGATATCTTGTGAACTAAAAAAGTTTTCCCTACAAGAGCTATATTTTGATCGTTCCGTTTGTATGACAGCTATATGATATAGTGGTCTGATCTGAAAAATTTCTTGGTATATTTTAGCGTTGCTTTGGGTTATTGGCCATGCTAAATTTCAGCAGGATATCTCGTGTATTAATATAGTTTTCCATACAGGATCTAGATTCTTATCGTTTAGTTTGTATGACAGCTATATGCTATAGTGGCCAAATAACGACGGTTCCGACAAATAAACACCCACTTGAGTAGAAAAGGTTGTGTGAAAAATTTGAGAGCAATATATCAAAAAATTCAAGTTTGGATATATAAAAATATAGATTCAGGCAATCCAGCAGAGTTTTCATAGTTTTCAACGACCCTTATTGTCTTCTGCCTTGTAACGTACCCTTTAAACACCCATTTAAATTTCGACACTAACAACAAAAAAATTTCACTGCATGAACTTAACACATTTGACCAAAAACGAAAGACTTAAGAGACGAACTTCGCAAGCATACGCCCAAAGTGCCATAGAAAGTTCTCGCTCGCCATGTGTAAGCAACTAGCGACAAGAGAACACTATTCATAGCTGCATGTGTAAAGCATTTGTGCCGCTAATCATGTGCGAGCAAAGTCATGTGCACTTGTCGCGCCTGCGCCTTTCTACACACACACATTTACACACTGAATTGCACATATTGGCCAACTCTTGCTCCCTTGTTCTACATCTAGGCAATTGAGATCAACTGCGGCTGTGACCGCCAGCCTAAGCAGCGCGCAAAGTGTCGAATGACATGCAACATTTTCCAATAAAACAATCAACGGTATTACCCTTTATGGAAATATGCAGCCATTTCACTGCAAATATTTGGCCTCATTTCAATTTGTGCAGCCAACAAAGCGGCAACATGCAACCGCAGGCGAGTGTTATTTGTTTGCTGCAAATTATTTTTCTTTTTCTTGCTTCAAGTAGTTCAAGTAATGGGTAAGGTAAGGTTGAAAGCAGTAGCAAAGCATTAACATGTGTTCGCGGAGCAATAGGAAGATACCTGCACAAGTGACAGTTTGAAAAAATATTTTTTTTTCGAGCTAGAAAGTTGTGGTACTACAGTTATATATACGTACATAAATATGAATGTAAGTGTGAAAATGTTATAAGCACAATTTAAAATTAATTTAATGGCGTTTGTATTGTTATTGCTGTTAAAATATTAGCGCGTTTTCATAAAATCGTTGGAAAGCTTTCAGCATGCCTTGAATGAAACTTCATTGAAGCAATATACATCAGGACCCTCTGTTATGTAAAACAAAAACTGACTGATTGATTTTTATAAGAAAATACCTTTACCTTTTCGTTGAAGGAAATCGCATAAACAAAGTTAGAATTATTGCTTGCTATAGGATCAATGGTGCCTTCATGGTGTCAAGCTCAGAACAAAATATTATATGAAAAAAGTTGAGAGCTAAGCAAAAATATCCTAAAACTTTTTCTTTAAACAGCTAGAAACATTATTATTTTTTTTTTTTTTTTTCAAATAAATAATGTCTTCACAAACAACTTTCTAGGGAGAACACCCGTCTTTCCACATTTTTCGATAACTCGCCGCTTAAACAGCTATAGTCACTAAGGAAATGCCAGAAAAATTCCAAGCATACACCTGAGAAGGAAAAAGAACACCTCGTCTCCAGCCTACGAGTACCTCATCCATAAAGTTCTCCTGAAGAGTGGTCAGTAACCCGCCCTCTATGCCCTCAGCTGTATAGTTTTTGAACAGTACCGCCATTCTGCTGCTTTTCTAGAGCATCTGAGTAAGGGCCCACGCTACTAGCCTGTGCAGCAATAGCCGCTTGTGCTGCCTCTGGCCTTGGTGCAATTGATTGTGGATGTATCACCTCTTCTTAAGTGCAATTGGCGTATTTTGGTCGCTTTGTCGTGTTAGATTGGCCTCAGTTCGTTCAGGGAAATAATTATGCCCTCTATTTTAGTGTTTAGTGTTAGTTTCTTTTCTTTGCTGTGTGATTTCTTCTCCGTCATGTGCCTGAGATGCCATTTTACACTGGCTCTACTCATTGCAGCTGTCATGTGGTCGTCGAATTTTCACACAATCGTGTGCCAGCAGCCATGCTGTCCTTTTTGCTTTCCACTTTCATGTTCATCAGCAAATATAGACTTCCAGAAACATAAAGCCTACTGATATTTTGACTTTAGATGTGATAATTAGGGTTATTTTGATAAAAGTTCAATATTAGGAGAAAATAAAAAAAATAAAAATAAATATATACCGCAAGTTAGAGACAAAAGAAGGCTAGGTTTAACCAAATTTTTGAAAGAAAAATATTTTTTTGAAATTATGAAAAAAGTTGAAATGGAATTATTTGAAAAAAAAACACCAAAAATTTAAAATTTGAATATTTTTCTAAATTTAAAGATTAAATAACAAAAGTGTCTATACAAAAGTTATAGATTTTTTCATTAGCTACAACATTGCTTTATATATTTTTTCCATAGAACTCGTAGTTTCGCTAGAAATGGAGATTAACTGTTCTAAACCCTTAAAAATTCAGCCACGTCCTGCCCCTTTTATTTTTCCGAAGTTAGATCGCCCGTAAGTTTTTTTTCCTTAATTTTTGTTATTTTATCTTTAATTTCCGATGGGTTTATTTTTTCAAAATATATATATTTTTTTTTTCAAAAATTATTTACACTGGTCTAAAAGAACCAGAATCGTAATCTTACTTCACCGAATTAAATATTAACTTTCTAGAAGCAGAAAAATTAAATTTCATATTCTATAAATTTTAGCACCTTAAAAAAGCCTTCTTTCGGTTACCAAATTTTTGAAAGTTAGTAAAGAAACAAATTGTAAAATATGCAAATTTTCGCTGCAAGCCAGCTTAGTTGGCGTGCATAGTCAAAATTATGCAAAGCACTCGCTACAATTTCGAACTCAGTTCGTTTCTCACACTTCAACGCGGGCGCAAAAGGAGTTTCCAACAGCAGCTTGCCCCTCGAGTGTTTTGAGCTGCAGCTGTTTTTAACACTTCTCTGCTGATTGAATGCAACAATTGCCGCACGGAAGCGAGCGTTGACAGTTCGTAACATTAAAGACTTCCTGCATCGATTTTGAAATATGCATGTAAGCGGCATTAAAAGTGAGCGAAGTGCATAAAAATAGAAAATAATGTGAAAACATTAAAGACCAAACAATCGCTTGGCATATTAAAGGCAACAAGGCTTGACAGAGTATAAACACTATTACTACGTGCAAGTGTGAATGTGTGTGTAAAATATAATATTTTTTATTTTGTTTTTGATTTTTCACATGAACACCCGCGGCTACTTTCTTCAGATAACTACATTAGCTTGGTATAACAATATTTGAATAGCCAAGCGCGTCAGTGACCAAACGCTATGCGCTGTACGCTGAGTGTTTGAGTGGCTAAGCGCCTGCGCGCAGTCGCCATTGTATGTGCGGCGTGCATACGGAAGCGAGCGCGCGCGCGCCCTGTTTGTTGTATGCACCCATAATCTGCTTATAACTAAAGCTTATTAACTTTGAAAATGTGTAAAGTGGGCAGACAGCAGCCAACAGGCAGCTGGCTAGGCCTTCGCCGCGCTGGCATCATGAATTGGCGCGCTAACAGCTTACAATGGAGTTGACGTCTCAGGTTTGGCGCGAACGCGCTACATATGTACATGCAGGCATGTAACGAGTCAGCGCTAGTTTGTTAGTTTACTTGGCTGGCGATTGGCCAGCCCACAAATGCGGTGACTGTGCGGCGGCGACGGCGAGGATGGTGGTGGTGGTAGTGGCGGTGCAAATGTCTTCATTTATGCCACACCAATACGTTGTTATTGTTGCTGATATTGTTATTGTTGTTGTTGCTGCTGCTGCTTTTGTTGTTGTTGCTGTTTTTGTTGTTGTTGCTGTTTTTGTTGCTACTGGCAGCTGCGTTAATTTCAACCGCAACAGCAACAGAGCGTACACATCAGCAACTACCCGCTGAGCAGCTACTGTATTTCACGCTGCAATGGCCGCGCGAACACACACCTACGCGCCATGTCTTGGCTGCCACATCACATCATGTAGCCGTCGTTTGTCGATTGTGCAACAAGCGCGCTGCGCGTCAGCAGCAAAAATGTGGTCTTAGGTGGCGTCAAGCGCTTATAAAAGCTAACACAATGCACAAAGCAGGCAGGCAGGCGGTAGCTAAGTGGCGAGCGCGCGACATGGCAACAACGTACAACGACAGCAACAGCAGTAGCGACATGGACACCGACGCGGCGTTAACGCCCCAACAGCGCTAGGCGCTGAATGGCCATGACTATTTTGCTACGCAAACACACACAGCCACATTCGCGTATTTAGACGGCCACAAATGTGTAGTTAGGCGGTTTCATATTCTATGGAATTTCACGTTCGCTTTGTTGTTGCGCTTAGTTTTTTTTTGCTGTGCGCTTGCTAACGCATGTGTTGGTGTGTGCGCGCGTTTGTTATATGCCTCCATTTGTGGTCGCTTGTCATATAATATTTTCATGACGCTGCTAATTAGTGTAAAGTTTTGCGTAAACTGTACGCTTTTCGCACGCCACCACGCAAAGACGCCTAAAAGTGCTTTATACACACATATATTAATATACATTTGATTTGTAAACATTTGGCTTGAAACGCCCGTGCGGCGCTATGAGAAACCTTTAAGTAACTACATTAACGCCATAAAACCATTAACGCGCCAATAGCGCTCTCTGTGCTTATAGCGCTCGCAATAGCGCTGGCGATTTTTGGTTTTCTTTCTGCTTTAACTGCCATTGTCTAATTGATGGTGGCGCGCATAAATCACGCTACTTGCAATCATGTGTGACACGAGCAAAAAAGTGACGCTTGAAGTTCATCACAGCGCGTCTTCCCGCACATGCTCCTCACGCTTGCCGCATAGCCTCAGCGCTGCCTGCTAATATGTAAGCCAAACACGTGCAACTTGCTGTGCCACCGCGAGTGTGGGTGCAAAGGAAGTGCGTTGACACAGCATATGCTTCACACAGCAGCGCCGTAGTTCGAGTAAAAAAAGAAGAATTTGAAATAAATATATAAAATTAAAACGCATTTTCAGCATTTGTCACCTGTATGCTAATTAAAGTATTTGCAGTGGCAGCACGTATGTGACTTTAAAATAAAAGTTATACACGCCGCGCATATTTATATTTGCCCAAACTCGCATGAGTTGATCTCAGTATACGCTGAGATGCCTCACCCAGCTCTACCTCAATGCCTGCATGATAGGTTGGCGTCTGTGGTTAGTTACGCAAATGCTGGACAGCAAATATTTTTAGTTGCAGCGCGGCTGTAAAAAGCATTAATCAGTTGTGTTAAAATTCAATAATGGTATTTACTTTACTTAAATATAACACTTGTTAAAGTGGGAGTGTGAATTGAAAAAAAAAAAAAATATATGTTAAAAAAAATTTTTTGCAAAAAGTAGTAGTTCAATTCATAAGCAATATATAAATTATTCCTCCAACTTGGTAGACGTGTTGGTATGGCACGTCTTTGCTTGAAAGCTTGCTGATTTTATTTCACTAATGACAGCTGCCACAAATTGCATGGCACTTTCCAAGGTCTGTTTCATCCCAATCAACCAGAATATATTTCATAGTTAAGAGCGAGAAGTTGAAGGCAATTTATTATGTTATTTATATTATATTTGAGCCCATATCTTAACATAACTACATATTTATAACTATATGCTAATTATTTCAGAACAAAAATAAATAAACTAAGCAACGCAGTCTTTTAGTTACGCCATTTCGACTTTTATGCTTTGAAAATGTATTTATTTATAATTTTGTCTTGATTTTTTTTTTACATGCTAGAATTGACGAACCAATAGGAAAATAAATGAATGAATGATATCACATTTTTTAAGATAGCAAACACTCAGTTTATTTAAGCAGCATTTCATTTGCGCTCTGTTTTCATACTTTGTGACCAAAAAGTATCCGGAATTGTAAATGAAATGCGTAATATTTAATTATTCTGCCGCCTTCGAAGTAATCTCACCCAGATGTAATACACTTATGCCAACGATTTTTTCAGTCCTTAAAATACTTTACATAAGCACTTTTTGGGATCGGCTTCAACTCCTTCATCTCCTTCAGCGAATTTTATTTTATCTCTTCGATAGACTGAAAACTTGTCGGCGTGTTTTGTTTTCGAAGATTAGTTCAAAAATCTATGATAATAGAATAAGTATGACGCTGAAACCCATCGGAAATGGAAGATAAAATAACAAAATTGAGAGAAAAATATTCTATGGGTGATCTTAGGTCGGGAAAAGGAAGGAAAAGGGTGTGGTTGAATTTTTAAGAGATAAAAATGGTTTATCTCGTTTTTCATCAACACTACGGGTCCTATAGGAAGAAGTTATATAGCCAACTTATAAGTAATAAAAGCGGCTATAACTGTTGCTTATAGAGGTTTTATGCATAACCCAAAAATGTATGCAATAAATTGAGATACGTTTTTTTGTTTTTGGGTTTTTTTATTTTTACCTTGTCCAAAGAATATTTTTCTTTCAAGAAATTTTTCGAAAACTAACCTTCTTATATCCCCAACAAATTATATTTGTGTTATTTGAAATTTTATTAGATTTCCTTATTACGTCAATATACGGAAATCTAATATAATTTCAAAAAAATTCTAATTTCCTATCGAAAAATCTATAGTCAAAGTATGAAAAATTTTAAAAATTCAGTAAGCCTTATGTTCGTTGAAATATCTACATCCTGATGCTATATAAAATATATTATTACTTTATCGGATAACGCAAGCAAACACTCCACTAATTAGGTAAAAACGATTCAAAACTTGCTTTTTCATTTACCTATTATTCCGTAAAAGCAGCAGTAGGCGTTCCTTGAATTTAAGTTTTGAGTCTAATATTACGCCCTGATATTCTTGACATTCTGGGTAATCAGCAACAACTATTTTTCTATTAACACTTAAGAAGAACAGCTCTTCTTTATACAAGTGTTAAAAAATTCAGCGAACATGTATGATTTTGAGGGTATCGCTTTGTACAGAACTCTGTTGGCTATGCCATCTAATGCCATTGCTTTGTGAATTTGTTTCACCCTGATTTGTGTTGTACCACCTGTGACCCGGTGATAGCTGTTTGTCGCTAGTAAGTGCTTTTGATTGGTACAAAGAGCGTCGAGAACGCGTTGACGACGCACCACGTCCAGAGCGGACATCAACATCAACTGGTGATCAAGACATTAATAACATGAAATAATTGCTCCTTGATATAATATCGAAGGATCAGTGAAAACCATTTTGAAAGATCCTTTGAAAAGTGAAAGCACGATTTGTTCCAAAATCATTAAACTGGCATAAAGGGCGGAAAAATATTTTCATAAAGTTTGCTAACTTAAGCTTCTTACTTCAAAGCTCTATTATTATCATTACAGATTATGTATCAACCTACCGCATTTTAAAATTTTTAAAACCAATTTATTGAATGTTAACACAAAAATTGTTATTTTCCAAAAAAAAAAAAATACATTTCCTACTCACCCTAGTGCCTTTCACCGTTGTGGCATTATTTGTGTATTATTTTGCTAAACTCTGCATGATCGCCCAAATTGCCTGCAAAACTAACAAAAGTTACAAAGCCAAATTAACGCCGCACCTTCAATGACTTTCCCAACAAAGGCGCCGAAATGAGGAGAGGAAAATCTGCATACGCTTATGAAATTGCCACCTTCTTCCAACCACAGCGAAGACTAATTTGCTAATAACACTTATCGCACCCAAGAGCACCTTATTTGCCGCAAAATTGCGCACAGACGACATGAAGACATGAATATTTGTATATATATACTTAATTTGTGTGTATATATGTGTGTGTGTGAAGTGGATGTGTTGAAAACACAGCTTTCCTCGCCACAGTGATCTATTGCCCGTTGATAAGCAAACCGGCTAGCCGAGTTATTTCCTTTACAAACAAGATAAGACGCAACATAGCACAACCGCCGTGGCGGCAGAAACAACCAAATTTAAGCCAAATTAATCGCTGATATTTATAAAACTTACAAAATTGCCGCAACATGTGTCTGGGCGGCGTTAAAGTGCCGCGCTTACCAAGTAGTGCTGTTGTTTTTGCTTTTTGCTATTTGTGTTGTTAGCTGATAGCGCAAAACAGCGTGCATTTCACAACTTATGCAAATCAGCATAAGTATATATAAATATATATTGTGTAATATATATATATATAATTTATATATATGTGTGCGTTTCACTAGCTTGACACTTGCGCATGCGTATTTCCAGCACATAATGTGCAGCTGATTGCTTACTTAACTCGCGCTTAGCGACAAACTTACGCTGCGACAAACTCACTCACTTGCAAGTGGCGCATGCGCGAGTACGCAGTCGCCACCGCAGCCACTCTAGCTGCCGCCAGACTTCCGTGATTGATGGCAGGATAATAATTAATTGACACCACACACAACCGGCGTAGTGACGATGGAATTTAATGATGTGGTCGGTCGCTGGCTGTTGTGGTGCGAGTGGCAGGGCAGCCGAAAAGCAACAAATATAACGGTGCTGTTATTGAGTTTAAGGCGCAAAGGCACGCTGCGGCAATGCGTCGCTCCAGCTGTCCACTTGATTGACAGCGGACTCGACTTAATCGCGCGTAACTCGGATATAAATAAAGCAAAATGGCAATAGTGTCGCTAAATATTTGAGTAACGGTATGCTGCGGCGAATGAGCTGCGATCTAACGTCGGTGAGTAAATGAAGGCGCAAACGACTTGCCGCTCAAGAAACTAGACGAAATTCGCAGAAACCGCAAAAATACAAAAAATATTGAAAAAAAAAAAATTATATATATGTGTACAGATAGCGGTAAATTGCACTGGCGAGCGCATCGAATGCACAATGTCGCTGTCAATAGCTGACAAATTCCTGTTTGAAGCGCTAAAAGCTCTCCTGCAAATGCAAGCGAGTGATTTGGTGTATGTCTGTGTGTTGGAGCAATTAGTTAAACTAAGGAATGTGCTGCACCGCTTTGTTGTTGTTGTACAGCGCAAATTCACGCTTTTGAATGGCAACTTGTCAACTAGTCAAACGGTCATTCATGCAAACCGCCGAAGTGATGGCTCGCAACACAGGCAATCGCCGTCAATCGGCTCCATTTTTTTTTTTTTGTTATTTTTGCTTACAGTACTTCATTCATGCTCATCGATTTGCCTCATTTAAATTCAAATGCGGAAAGTTTGTAATTTTCATATATCATAAAAAGTTATTGTTGCAATAAAGAGAAAATAAAAAGCGGCATGCAACAAATGCAGCGCACACATATACATTTATTAACACAAATGTTTATAAATATGTTTACAAATATGCCTTAAGCTGCGGATATTGTGGTCGGCAACTTTCCTTTGTCCACGCATTGTTCATTCATAATATCGTAGTGCTCGTCAAATGCCGCCTTCATTGGGTTTGCTGCTTAAGTCTTTTGAAGTGCGTTGCATTTGTGGCACATAAAGCGTCACTGCCTGTAACAAGGCTGGCGGCAATAACTCTATGTGAAAATAAGTTTTTAATGATCAAGGTGGAAAATAAAAAGTATTAAATTAATTGTTGAATATCCAGCTGACTTTTATATTTGAAGCTTTAAAGAGATTATAGCTTGTTTTAGAAGTGGGAAAGCGGGGGAGACGGAAAACATTTAAGCATTTATTTAATTTTTGATGGGTGATAAGATATTACAAAATTTTTTTTAACATATTGATTACAAGTGTAATCCCGGTGATTACGACAAAAATCTACTCCCGGGTGCCAAGCAAAAAAATACATGTTGTGTTATGGCTAAGGCGTGTATCACCGGTGATACATTGGCCGTCAAGGTGTAAATTCCAAAAAAAAAAAAAAAAATTTATATTGTTTCTTGTGGCGTATTTTAAAATAATCGTTAACTATTGATCATAAAAAAGTTGAAAGTAGAAATTAGTCTTTTTTTCTAAATTGGTAAGCAAATTTAAAACTGCCAATTCAATTCAATATCCAACTTTTTGCATCATACTGTAGCTTAACAGTCGTTTGAAAATTGTTGTGATAACAAAAATTGACATTCACATTAGTTATGAAGTCTAAGCAAAATAAGTATGTGATTTAATACGTGTTGTGTTTAAAAAAATTGGTAGCAAATTTAAAACCCAAGGCTTCTCGGCTCATAATATCCAACTTTTTGCATCAAACGCTTGCGCTAACTTAACAGCTTTGAAAAATTTTTCGACTTTGGCCTTCGCCACGATATTCGGCCATTGATTGCCAGTTTCCGAGGATCGTAAGCATAGGATAAGACTAATGAGTAAAATACGTTTCATGACATCCTGAAAGTAGAAGTATTGTGTTGAAAAATATGTTAACAGGACACTGTTTTTATTAAGAAAATATTATTTATTCATTTGTCTATATTAACGCTGTCGCCTTCAAAATAATCCTCATTCGTTATTACGCACTTACGCCAACGATTCTGCCAAACATTAAAACACTACTCAAACTTGATTTTTGGGGGATGGCCTTTAGCTCCTTCAGCGATTTGCATCTATCTCGTAAAACGACGAACCTTTAAGGTTCACTTTATTTCTGGAAATAAGAAAAGGTAACAGACGGAGCCATAATGCCGATAATAGAAGCTGGCTCATCGTTACAGTATTGTTTTTGCCGTTACTGATTGATGTACTTCAGAAAGACAAGCGTATGGTAAACTTTAACGATTATCTTGATGTGACATTTGGCACATATGTATGTTGCCATTTTGTAGATGATTTCATAATGACACTCTCATAGAAACTCTCGTCACTGCTGCAAAAAACTGGGAAAGTCAATTTACACATCTTCCTTTTGATACAAATTTTTCATCAGTAAAATCATTTTCCATAGATGGTAGCAGGTAGTAACCACTTGGTGCCAGATTAAAGCTATAAGAAAGACGTATAAGACCCTCACAACCACATTACCAGCGCTTCTGGCGAGTCACTCTTAATGTTGTGTGCGACCTGCCAACGTCCTTATGGAATACAATTCCTCTTCTACCGGTCAAAGCTCACTTTAAGACTTTTCTCAGACTGTTCGATTATTGACAGTATAGATTCGTTTCAAAAGTTTAGCTGTTACAGTGCTGTTCACCTGCCAAACTTGCCTGATCATCAATCCGGGCTTGATAATCGAGTTTGTCGCAATTCAGCAGAAATTCGTAGAAGAAAATTCGGTACATGAGGTCTTTTGCGCTCCTAGGTCCAGCGTTTTTTTGTATCCAGTCATATTTAAATAACCCCAAACGTTTTTTTCTGCAATTCTTAGCGCCTGAGAAATCGAAAAGTGATTACATGAAGGTCGTATGCAACGATTTCCACAATTTTATTGATATTTTCGACTATTCACCTTCCAAAGCGTGGTGAATTCTGCACATTCAAATCACCGGAACGTAAAACATCACTAATAAAAAAGTTATAAAGCATAGTAATAATAGTTAACGGTAATTTTATTAATTTCTTATTGCTGCAGTTTTAATAAATCCTTTTACTTATTGCTTTCTAATAAAATGCGTTTGTTAACAGCGTGGATTTCTATTATAAATTGAGTTAACATTCCTCTTTAATGGCAGCTCTTCAAATGCCGCACACTGCAAATCAGCGGCAACGTGTGGAATGTGGCATAAAAAGTGCCACTGTGCGAAAACTCAACGACTTAATGATATATCAAAACAAATGCAGACTTAACAAACACACACATGTATACATATGCACACATACTCACACAATAAACAGTGATATTTACGATTGCATCGCAATAAAGTAGCAAGCAACAACAGTTTTGAAATTAAAACGGAATAATAGCAGAAGGAAGCGAATAACATTATTTGAGTAAAGTGTAATTTGATTTGTGTATATGAAGTCAACATACATAAACCGCTATAAACATATATGCACTTATGTCCACTTATGCTTGTGTGTTGCCGTTTCTTAACGCGCTTTATATACCCTGCTCAAGGTTTTATATATTTTCCAAGAAAAACTCGAAGAACCCTAGAAAGGTAGATAAATAAATGAGGATTACACAGGGACCTAAGGTGTATTGTGCCCTCTCCTAAGTCGCACCTAGCTCACCTAGCCTAAGAAAATTGATAAATTCCTATATTAATACTTCTAGGTGCTATTGAGACGATGTGATCCCCATTTGGAAACATGGTTCCAAGGATCCTTCTCCTGCAGACTGCTGTGCAGTCAATTAGCAGTTGTTCTGGAGTTTCAGACTCCAAGTAGCAAAACTAGCCGTTCACACGAAGCTAAACCCATGTTATATAAGTGCTTCTTGAGCTTACAATGGCCAGTGTAGAAGGCGATAAATAGCCTGAGTTTTTTCCTTGGGATGTTGATTACATATTTAAACCTTTTAAGGTTGTAACCATCCATTCGCAACTTGGCATAACGTCAGTCTAGGAGTTGTTGCCAATACCTCTCCCTACCCACTGCTTCCCTTGCGAAGCAGTTCCTTTATGGTATGGGGACCAACCATAATAAAAAATTCCGGTCCTACCATATTGTTGGATGCTGTGAAGCTGTTAGGCTCATCAGCCAGTTCATTCCCAGCTATACCTTTGTGACCTGGCAACCATATAGCGAATTGATTTCATACGCAGAGTTCGCTTTGAGTGCCGCTTGACTATCGCTTAGTTGACTATACGTTCAGTACGCACCGGCTTATAGCAAAGACCGCTGCTTGGAATAAGCTCGAAAAACTACCAACCGATATGGAGAGTTTGATGCGTGATCCAGCGACCCCTGCGTCAATTTCCTCTGACGTTTTCGAGCCGTCGGTGTACTACCTGCATGTACTATCCTTAAGCGGGATCTCGAGAGTGGAATCATTCTATTCAGCCTCCTTCAGAACAATGTCTGGATAACTTCCTTGTGAAGTTTGATCTTCCTTGGGAGAAGAGTCAGTTGTATTTCGCCACTTAGGTGCTTCATGCCCTGGGAAGTGATTACATTACTTCTACTAAATCCTTCTGCTGTCTTTTGGAGCAAAGTGTGTTTGGCAACCTGACTGATTACTAGGTGAAGCGGTTTGAGATCCAGCATGGTTTCAAGTAAAATGTACTAGTACGAGTACTACTATGGGAAAAAAATAGTAAGAATTTGTTCATAATTTTCAAATTTAAATTAAAAAGTCTCACTATTATATTTAGACCCTAGGTCGCGGTGCAATCCTCATTCATTTAAGTATCTATCTATCTGCCCACAACGAGCTAGCCACTCAGTTCTTCAGATAACACTTTAAAATTTTTCACACGTTATTTTCTTCACAAGAAGCTGCTCCCTATATTGGACCACTATATCGTATAGCTGCCATAGAAATTGAGTGATCGGATTGAAGTCGTTATACGGAGAACTTTTGTATTTGACGATGTATCTTCACGAAATTTGGCGTGTATTACTGTCCAATACAAGGGTATAATCTCAGAAGAAATTGTTTAGATTGGACAAGCTGAATAATCGGCAGGAAGTCCTTGGATGGAATACTTCTGTATTTGACAAGATATCTTCATGAAATTTTGCATGTATTATTTTCTAAGGCAATAATGTAAACTCCGAAGCAATGGTTCAGATCGGACCACTATAGCATTGAGCTGTCATACAAAGTGACCAATCCAAATAAAATTCTTGTATAGAAAACTTTTTCGTTTGACGAGATATCTTCACGAAATTTGGCATGTATTATTTTCTTAGGAAATAATGTAAACTCCGAAGGAATGGTTCAGATCGGACCACTATAGCATGCAGCTGCCATACAAACTAACCGAACAAAGTGAAGTTACCTTAAGGAATATTTTGTATTTGTAAAGGGTATTATATATATGTATGTAGTTAACGATTTTTCTGCACAAAACGTTGCTTATGTAAAGTATGCGCGCCTGCGCGTATGCGTGTTGTAAAAGTATCGCCTAACTGCGCTGTATTTCATGCGTTGTTGCTGTTGCCAGTAGTGCCCACAGTAGCTAAATCAGCAAGCAGCAGTAACAGCAGCCGGTAGCAGCGAAGCAAATGTGCACTTTGTAATTTTCGCTAATTCCAAGTTATGTTTCCGCGTGTATGTGTGTGTGTGTGTGCCACCGTGTGTTGCAGCTGAATACTGGTGGCAAGTAGGCTGCTACGTACGCCGGCATGTGCGCATGCGCGTAAGAATTCAATAAACTCGTAGAAGAAATTACAGTCTGGCGCAGCGGCTGAGAATTGGGTCAGCACAGTGGTGACTGAAAGCAACAACGACGGCGAGCGCGACGCCAAACGCTACTCGCTGCTTGCTAACTGCTACTTGTTGGTTGCTACTTGCTGGTCTCTACTTGCAACTACTTACTACTGGTAGCTAAAGCCACAGGAGCAAATGGTCAAGCGCACTTTTTATGGCCGACCAAAGCCATTTTGAATGTCTGCCAAATCATAAAGAGCAGCAACGAGCATGCGGCAATCCAGCGTACGTGCGGCAGGCACGGGCGCGGTTGAGCGCCGCGTTGCTGTTAGGCGCGCGCTTAGTCTTGCTTATTTAGCGGCACATACTCCTCGTATAGTTATATGTGGCAGGCATGCAAAACGCGTTGAACGTTTGCCGCACAGTAGCATTTAGCTGTTGCCGTGATTTATTTTTATTAGCCGCCTTGTTGTTGTGAATGCGCGCAGATTGGCAAAAATTGACATTGAGATTATAATAATGACATTGATTGCGCGCAGAGTGCGGCCGTGCGGCGCATGCAAGTGGGCAAATAAATTTAAGACACATTTCGTGGCGCGAATTTAAGTATGGGCCATTAAATTTCGCAAAAACAAAAGCAAAAAAGCACACAAAAATAAACAAAAAATGGCAAATTAAAAAATAAAAACTCAGAAATCGGCACGCAATGCGTATAAAATGTTGCACGAATGCGGTTTGACGGCGATAAGCGGTCGTAGCCACTGCCAGCAGTCACATGCAGGCATTTTGCTCGATAGCGCATTAAATAAAAGTACGCTAAAGCGGCGTTTGGCAGTGACTTTCGGGTCGACGGCGCATCCAATCAGCCCCAGCCAGCTGTTTAGACTGGCCGCGCCACAAATCAACAGTAAATGGCAGTTGCTGCTGCTGCCACTGCCACTGCCACTTTGCGTATCTGCGACGCATCGCTTATGTGGCTGAAGTGGCGGCAGCGCGCAGTCGCTTTTGTGGCAGCAAAAATGCGTATGCTTTGGGAGAAAGATGCTGCGGCAAGCTTGTGCCACAATTGCGGGCCAAAAATAATAATAATAATCACACAAAAAAAAAAAACAAAAATAATAATAAAACGGCAGTTTCGTAACAAAGCAACAGTTTTATAGTTAAAGGCAAGCTAAAATGCAAATCAGCAGTTGCTGGCGTGGCATCTGCGAAAATAAAAATAAATAAGTCTGCCGGAAAAGAGACGAGCATATTAGCCCGGCTAGCGCATAGTTGCAACATTTTGACGTAGAACAGTAAATGCCAGCAGCGTAACCGAAAAATAACTGTGCGTTTGGCTGGCGGCGATTTTCAGTGACCGTTGTGTGCAGCATACAGCGGCGACGTCGCTACCTTGGAACACCGCTACCCTGCGTCACCGCTACCTTGCTTCACCGCTAACTTGCCTCACCGCTAACTTACCTCACCGCCTCTCACACATCTACAATATGTTGCATGCACCCAACGAAGCGACAGTAGTGAGTAGTAGTCGTCTAGCGCAATTGCCTTTTCGCTGCGTCCAGCGGCCTGCCAGCGAGTGACCAGCAGAGTGACACCGCCAGTTGTAGTTGCATTTGACAGCATAAATGTGCCGACCACTCGACTTTTGCTACGTTGGACAAGCTATTTTCTTCTTTTTTTCTTGTTGTTGCACAGCAGCAGCTTTGTTATAGTTTATTTTCATGGCTGCCAGTATTACGTATGTCCATCGATTCGTTTACGGCTCTTAGTGTATTTGTTGCATGATCGCTTGTGCTGAGTGCGCGTGTGTATCTCCATTAAATGGCTGTCTATCTGCGTTCGAGTTCGAGTGAAATAGTTTCTTGTTATATTTTTGTTGTTGTAGTACTATTTGAACGGTCAAAAGTGCCGTTATATCCCTAAGTAGTATAGCGGTTTAGGGTACATTATTGTTTTTAATATTTTTGCTGTAAATTATATTGTCGAAATATAAAAAAAATAGTCGAAGTTTTATTAGAAATACGAAAAGACTTTTTCGACCCAGTAGTGGCAAGTGTTCGTATTAAATTTAGAAAAGTGAGGTTATGTTAATGTAATACTGTAAAATTCATGTGATATACAGTTTTTTTAAATTTTTTGATTTTTGTAATATGTCTTAAGGCTTGCCTTTAATAATAATACTATAACTTGCCACAAATTGTATACACAGCAATTTTGATAATTTTACATCTCACTTATGTAAGCAAAATGCGCTAAGTCCTCGTTCTTTGTCTCTATTTGCTTACTTTAGCTTCTAAAAACAAATAATAACCGCTTTTCTATCTTCTACCTCTGTGGTGCCTCTTTGGTGCCTCTCTGGTTGATTCGCCGAGTTAATGGTTGTGTAGCGAAAATTAGCCATAAAATGTTAGCTTGCAACAATGTTGCAAATTGTTTGTAGTAAGCAACAACAAATAGTTTGTAAACAACAACAAATAGTTTGCAGTAGGCAGCAACAAATACATGCAGTCTTGTGGCAAGCTTTAGACAAACTCCAAACCCCAAGCTGTTGATGATAGACTTTGAGCAGCACGTGTAGCTGAATCAAAGCGGAAAATTGTAACAAAAGTCAAATTAAGTATATTATACGCTTATGGCCGACGGCTGGCCATTTGCATGGTTCTGCTGACTCACTCAACTTTGTTTCCCATCCTCTGCGTTTCCTGTGGCGAGCTGAACCCAGAAGGTTAGTCTGGGGTTCAGTCTCGCGCCTAGGTAGCATACTGCTTTTTGTGTCCTAAGAATATCCACAAGTCTGGTCCTAGAATGTATCCTTGTGCTGCTCCTGTCATGGGCGCTATCTGTCGTAATCCCGCTCTAGTTTGGGACAGCAGTTTTCAACTACTAAGATAGCTCCGCACCACATTTGTCGGGGATTTTAAAGCTTTTTTCGAAAGCGTCGATTATATCAGCCCATCTAGCGCTGTTGAAGGCGTTTCGGACATATAAGGTCGCCAGCAACACTATTCTTTTCTATATATGCCATCTACGCCCTAGGGTTTTTACACTTTCAATGTTCAAGCCCCTTGGTACCGAATATTTGACTTTTTATCGAAAATGTCGGTCAATGTGTGATATACATACATATATAACTGGAATTAAGGGATAATCCTTCTCTTATAACGATATGTCTGTATGTCAAATTGTAAAGCGAAAGTGAAACTTGCATCCGTTTCGGCTTTGTGACTGACCGGATGTTGCAAAGCGGATATAAAATTTTCAAATGTGACTTCCGGCTAAGTTTTAAAACCGGAAGTACCGTAATTTAACTTCCGGTCCGTATGTAGTTAACCGGAAGTAAAACTTGTATCCGTTTCCGTTTTATGACTTCGGACTTTGCGGACCGGAAGTGTAGTACCGTAATTTAATTTCCGACTGGAAGCGGAAGTAAAATTTGTATACGCTTCCGTTTTGTGACTTCTTGTTAGGTTTACGAACCGAAAGTATGGTACCGTAATTCCACTTCCGGTTCGGATATCATATCCGTTTCCATTTAATGAATTCCGGTTATGTTTTCAAACCGGAAGTATAGTACCGTACCGTTTAATTTCCGGTCGGTGATCTTTTCCCATTTCCGGCCTTTTGCAAATTTTTAGTGCATCCACCGCCGCTGCAGAAAAATTTGCATTCAATTTGGTGCCAAAATCTCAGATTTCTACCAGGCGACCAGGAGCATGTAGCAAGCAGCCGCCGAATACAAAAGTGCTTATAACTTCTGAACTACTGGTCGTAGAGAAAATATAAAAATACAGAAATTTGCGGAATCGCATGGGGTATATTTTTATAAAAGATTTTTTAAATTTGAGTTTACCCAAAAATTTAGAAAAATAAAATTGTTTCCCAAATCGCCGGCTTTTGAAGATAAAATCGTCAAAATGATTCTTTCTCCTAAGTGAGGGTGTTCAAATGGGATGCGGGAGGATTTCTGATAATCTCTCTATTTATTCCGAGTTCAAAACTTTTAAATTCGAACATTTTGTCCATTAGCGATTAGATTTTGATGATAATATCCAACTTTTTGTTTGATAAATTCTCTGTTTGATAATTTAGCAGTCCAGTTCTGATGCATTTAGATGCCTTAAATATTTTTGTCTAAATTTTCAAGATATTCTCACCTCAGCTCGCTCTTCGCTCCCTTTAATGCCCGTCTGCTGCCCCTTCAAAATAGAAATGGTCCTCTCTTTTCCTTTCTTATCTATTAGTACCTTAGATTGAAGTAAACTTCCAGAGTTAGGTACAATAAAAAAGAGAGAGATGTATACACAAAAGATAAGAAAATATGAGCTCTCTTACAGATTTTATTTCGGAATCTATACTTTCATAATAAAATTGTTTTTTTCCTTTGCTTATTAATACGCCTTTCGAGGTCACCGCCTGAAATTCTCAAGCTAAGCTTGTAAATTCCAAATTCTGCAAATATTTTCAACTTCTTTCTCACATTTTTTTGTGTCGCTTCATAACTGTGCGACTGCTATGCATGTGTTGGTATGTGTGTGAGTGGCTGCTGTGGGGCATCTTTTTAAATGCAATTTTCTGTCCACCATTTGCTAATCACTAAATTATTGTCAGTTGAATGAGTAACGGCGCTTCAGCCAACTAGACACTAACACACTCCCCAGAGAGACATTGTCGAACTCGCAAATCATCACGCTCGCAAACTTACACATTACACACACACGCATGCACCATATGCCTGACGACACAACTTTGGTCGCAAAATATTCACACAAAAGCTGCCGACGGCGCAAAGACACAGTGCCATATATAAATATTGAACACACCATCAACGCCGTAATGGACCCCAAAATGTGACGCTTATGTAGACCTAGCGTTAGAGCTGAAAAAATAAGCAAATAATAGCAACAACAACGCGGTACATTGATCGATTGACACATCGCGGCGCATCGCAACACAAAAACGCCGCATGCCACATATACACATGTCTTGTATGTGTGTGTTTGTCTCCACATTAGTATGGCCTACAAGTTGGCCAAATTGTCAGTGTCGCAGCGCTGCATACTAGTGGCCAAGTTTCGAGTATTTAGCCGCCACACTGAAGTATACAATGGCGTTGAGTCGCAGGCGGCAAAGCAACCATTGAAGTGGTCGCCAAACTGCGGGCACCGGAGCCCCAGCACCGCCACCGCCGCCAACAGCAGTGTTGGCAACACATCAGCTCTGTGTGTGTGGGTATGTGTGTTTGCGTCAGTTAAACAGCTGTCAATGGCGGCCAGGCAAAAATGTCACTCATGCGCCGCGTAGAATGACCGGTCGATGGCGGCGCCGCTGGCTGGCTGGTTAGCTCACCATGGTGGAGTTGATGATGCATAGCTGCATCTAATGCATACCCGATATGTATGCCATGAGCGTCTAATGTGCTTGCATGTGTGTGTGCGTGTGTGCGTTGTTCTTGCTAAGGTAACATAAATGGGGATAAACGTTTCGTGTTTTAATGACTTCTAATGCGTTGTGGTAGCCACTAAGAGCATCCGCTATGCGATAAGAAAAACAAAGCTATACTTTTTTGGTTTGAAAATGCGCTTGAGGCAATAGCTTTATAAAAGATATCTGCTTTTCATTGATAAATTGTATATATTTTTTTCTTTTATAATTTTTTATTTTTTTTTTCAACCTTTGATGGTGTGTTCCAAGGTAAAAGCTGGACTTCTTGATCGTTGACCGAGTAAAATTTGATCAGATGGTATGACACGTGTTTAATCGCAAGATAGGTTTATCTGGTAAGTTAAGAAGCCATGAATGGAACAGTATTGGTCCTTTGTGATACAGATTACCAAAAAGTAGTTCGTGAAAAGTAGTCATCCTTTAGGATGTCTGCGCTTGGCGCAAATTTCTACAGGTCCTGGGGCCTAACAAACAATACTTCTTTCGTATAATTTGTGTCGTGCCATTGCGGAGCAAGTGCAGAGGAGGGTCTCTATTGTTTTTCTGTTGCCTTGCTTTCCGAAATTTTCCAAGTATTCTCCGATCTGTCATAGCCGCATTCTGTAGGCGCAATGTCGTCACAAGACTGTGACCAGTGTGAATTTATAAATCATGTTCCTATTCTCTAGAGTGCCACAGTAGTGTGAAATCCTTAATATATTCCTGATTTGCGCTTTCACACACGTCTTTTGTAGTTTTGAACACCAGCTACCATCGTTTCCCCGTTTTTCGTCTCGTTGCTATCGCGGATACTTGTGTGACCCCTAGGCATCCATTAGAAGTGCTTGTGATTGTGACAACAGTTTTTTGGAAGTCCATTTTTTTTCCCCTCTTTCAACTGCAGTCTGGCTTTCCAAGAAACTTCTAGCCGATAAACGAAACGAGTTCATTGCAAGTTAAATGAAGCAATATTAACATTAATTTTCTATATTTAAGTACCATCCAAATGTACTAATATCATAAAGCGGCAAAATTTGATTGTTAATTTGATTGCAAGATCCTCCGAAACTATTTGACGGATTTGAAAAATGTATTTCAGCGAGTGGCGGCCCGCTCGGCAAGGCTGCAACAATTGAAATGTCTACGGCCTACCATAGTGAAACACAGTTTTTTAGTAAAATTCGGTTATGTATAAGATTTGGTTCCCTTCATCTCCAACTTTTCGATGACATTTTTGTAGTACAATTTGTTCTTTGGTTCAAAATAGACCTCAGTTTTGACGATCATCTCTTTACTCAACGAAATTTGCTTCGAAGCAAGCATTCTTTTCAGATCTGAGAACAAAATATAGTCGCCGGAGTCTAGAGGGGGAAAATGCGGTGATTGTGGAAGCAATTTGAAGCTCAATTCATGGATGTTTACCATCATATTCCCTAACTTGTAACACGGTGCATTGTCTTGGTGAAACAGCAGTCTCGTTTTCTTTCAATGCGGCCGTTTTTCTTCGATTTCAAACGGTCCAATAATACTATGTTAATACAATAGTAGAGGAAGCGAGACGGCTTTCGATGACAGAACAGAAGTAAAGAAGAGGCCGAAATGCGTGAGTACAACACAGCTTGATAAGCTGGCCGACAGGGGTAATGCTCGAAAATTCTTATGAAAAAATTGCGGCGGCTTACAGAAGTTCAAGACCGGTAGCATACTCTTGTGAGAACCCCCAAAGGTGAATCTAGTTACCGATTGCCCAGAGCAATACTTAGATTATGGAGGGAAAACAATTCTCTCCAGCCTGCTGAATGGCATGTGAAGCCATAACACCAGGAGAAGGCCGAACACGATAACCCAATCGATGACGCATGGAGCAGGACGTTCCATTACCCGGCCAATGAAAGAAGTTCGAATAGCAACTTGCCCGCCTGAAAAAAACAACAAAGCGGCAGGGGCCGACGGATATGGCCGGCCGAAGCTATTTCAAAACACGGTCGGCGAAGAGCTCTGATAAGGAAGCATGCATTCAGCCTTCTTTGTAAAATATGGTCGGACGGAAAAGCATGCCCAACGATTGGAATCTAAGTGTGCTCTGGCCCAATCCATAAACAAAGGATAGACCCCCACAATCTGCGCCAACTACCGTGGGATTAGCTCCTCATCAACATTGCATATAAGGTTCTATCGAGCGTATTGTCTGAATAGCTAAAGCCCACCGTCAAACAAACTGATTGGACCTTATCAGTGTGGCTTCAGACCTGGTAAATCACACAACCGACCAGATATTCACATGCGCCAAATCTTGGAAAAGGAACCTGTGAAAGGAGAATCGACACTCACCAAACCTATTCGTCTGGATTTCAAAGCTGCTTTCGACAGCAACGAAAAAGGAGCTGCCTTTATGCCGCGATGTCTGAAGTTTGGTATACCCGACCAAAACTAATACGGCTATGTAAGCTGACGTTGAGCAACACCACAAAGCTCCGTCAGAAACGGGAAGGACCTCTCCGAGGCGTTCGATACCAAACGAGGTTTCAGACAAGGCGAACTCCCTATCGTGAGGACTTTTTCCAATCTGCCTACTGGAGAAACTTATTATGAGCTGCAGAAAGAACTGAATCGAGCAGGTACAATCTTTCATAAGCGTGTACAGCTGCTGGCGTATGCCGATGATATGATATCATCGCGGTCTTAACGAGCACCCGCGGCCGTTAGTTCTTGCTTTCTCCATGGACTGAACAATGGAAGCAACCCACAAATGGGTCTGGCAGTGAACGAGGGCAAGACGAAATATCTCCTGTCATCAAACAAAACAGTCGTCGCACTCGCGGACCTTGGCCACCTACGTCACTGTTGACAGTCATAACTTTGAAGTTGTAGATAATTTCGTTCTATTTAGGAACCAGCGTGAACACCACCAACACTGTCAGCCTTGAAATCCAACGCAGGATTACTCTTGCAACAGGTGCTACTTCGGAACTGAGTAGGCAATTGAAAAGAAAAGTCCTCTCTCGACGAACACAAAAAACCAAAACTTATAAGACGCTCCCATAATTCCCCGTCCTGCTAGTATGGTGCAGAAAGGCTTGGGACGATGGACAACAACCGATGAGTCGACGTTGCGATGTTTTCGCGAGAAAAGTTCTCGCGAAAGATTTATGGTCCTTTGCGCGTTGGCCACGGGACGATATCGCATTCGATGGATACGATGAGTTGTACGAGATATACGACGAACATTGACAAGTTCAGCGAATTAAAAAGACAGCGGCATACGCGGATGGCTAGGGTTCATGTGTCCCGGATGGATGATGAAACACTCCAAGCTCTGAAACAGTATTCGACGCAGTACCCGACGCGGGAAGCAGAGGAAGAGGAAGACCTCCACTCCGTTGGAAGGACCAAGTGGAGAAGGACGTGGCATCGCTTGGAATATCCAATGGCGCCCACGTAGCGAAGAGAAGGAAAACGGACTATGGCGCGCTGTTGTTGACTCGGCTATTCAATTCGCGTAAGCGGTTGTCTAACGGCCAGTAAAGAAGAAGAAGAAAGAAAATACATAGTAGCTATTGATGATACTTCATTTTTCAAGCTAGTCAATGAAAGTTATTCCAGGCGTATCCCAAAATACAGACGTCAAAACCTCGCCATCCGATTGCAGCGTTTTTTCACGCTTTGCAGCGGGTTCATCGTGTGCACTGCACTCTGATGACGTTCGATTGGACTTCAAAGTGAAATGATGGAGCCAAGTGTCATCTATTATCACATATCGATGCCAAAATTCGGTTTTGTTAAGATTTAATATCTCCAAACACTGCACTGAATCATCAACTCATTCCTGTTTTTGGTCAATAGTGAGCACGCGCGGCACCCACTTTGCCCAGAGCTTTCTCTTACCCAAATATTCGTGTATGATATGATTTATACGTTCAGTTGATATCTTCAGAGTGCCTGCTATCTCGAACAATTTCACTTTACGCTCATCCAAAATTAGTTTGTGGGCTTTTTTGATGCTTTCGCCGGTAACAATTTCTTTTGGGCGTCCACTGCGTTTACCGTCTTCGGTGCTCATTTCAACACCTATAAACTTAGCATATGAACTTTTGATGGTTGATTTTCCTTGGACGAAAACTCGTCATTAAGCAAAATTTCTGCTTCAACTTCATTTTTTTCCTTCAAAAAGCAAATATAAGAAATTCATTTCATTTTTTTGTGAACTAACAAAAGCTGATTCAACCAAAGGGATGTTAATTCACAAAACTAATGCTTTTTGAAGGTAGGGCTAACAAAAAATCATATGGATTTAATCCTAGAACGCACAGCTATGTGTCAGGCCGAGGACCATTAAATGAGCTTTTATTAAAGTGCAATGTAGGCATTCATTATCGTGAAAAAATAAAGTGCAGCGCTCAAGATCACTCGGCCCAGTTGGCACTCCAAGAATTTATAATATAAATTCTACCGGCCCATTTAGAGTTGCGCAATTAAAATTTCTTGCGGTTATACGTATTATAATTGGAGGGATTTCGGAAATTGACTTGTCCCCTTTAAATAGTGGGAGCCACCGATATAGCCTTCACACTAATAAATAATATTAAGAATTACTGGTTATTGCATCAATTCTCATTTATCATATTTAGTGAAAAGTATAGTAGAAAATTGAGCTCATACAGGTTAAACTGTTTATCCACCCTACGAAACGCTCATGTGAGGTATTGAATGTTAATAACATCAAAAGTGCGATGTTCATATCCCATCGTCTATAACAGGTCCTCTTCTCTATATAAGTGGGATGGCAAATGGAGTGAGCTGCTATAATTATTATAAAATGTAATCATTTAAAAGAAATTTTTAATATTTTTACTAACTTTTTTGTCTTCTTATTTATTTCAGGTGAGTTTCCAGCCATTTTTGCTAGTAATACAGGTACTCATTACAATTCAGTGCGAAAGTTGTAAGTAAGCATTATTAAGGAACTATGAATGTATTTTTAAGCGCTGTTTAAAAGCTCTCAAAACTCTTCTAGGTATTGCCTAAGAAATGCAAATATTTTTGGGACAATCTTAAAATTTTTTCGGGTCATAATAATACTATGATTCATATTAATAAAAGCTTCAGGCTCCAGCTCAGGAAGTGGATCGAACTTCTTTCACACTAAAGGTGCAAGCTTGAAATTTCTTTCAAAGTTTCACTTTCTCCAAACAATTACATATTTACACATGTATAAATGTGTATATAAAACATATTACAAAACAAAAATAACAAATTTACAAAAATAAAATTAATGAACCCAACAAAAGTGGCTTAGCTTTCTGGCCGCAGTGAACAATTATTGCCACGCAGCACACCCTGCAAAATGTTATTAGAAATCATAAAAATAAATTACAAACTGGCACAGCTATCTACATATACATATGTATATGTATATGTATATGGGTGGCACATCTATATACTTATACTTATATATTGTATATATATGTGTATGTGTATATGTAAAGATGAATGGAGAAAAATGCGGAGATAAAAAGTATTTAAACGATTATGAGCAGCCAAGATAAACAAAGCCATTATTTTGGCTATTACAATAGGCCAGGCGGACAGGCTTTACTTTTACAATAACAACACATACATACAAACTCACATGTGAGTGCTATCGCAATGTCGACGGTACTAAACAATAACTAAACGGAGAGGCAACGCGAAATCTCATGAACTTGCGCAGGTAATCAATCACAGGCTGACAAGAGCGCAGACGTGGACCGGGAAACACACAAAACTATTGAATGGAGCCAGCGAGTGTACATGAAAGTACAAATATGTACGAGTATTTAACCGCTATATATACGAGTATGCACAGTGCGCTTTGTAAATGTGACTATTTGCTTGGAAATATGCGCGTACGCTGGAGTGGGTGAGCGCTTGTAGGAGTCGGGGAGTCGGCGCACGTCGTCGTGTGGTTGCATAGTGCCGCGGCTGGCAGAAAGTTGAAAATTGTAATTTTCAATAGGCACATTTGTCATTTTTCGCTGATTTGACAGTTGAAGGCACACATACAAATATACATACATATATACAAGTATAAATGTATATGATTGTTCAGTAGAGCGCTTCGTTTCGTCTAAGCACGCTTGCTGTGTTGCCAGTCAGGAAGTTGGCTTTATTTGTGTATTGTAGCGGTTGTGAAGAACTTCGCGGGGCGTGGCATAGACGTTTTCGAGGCCTAGTTTTGCCACCATAAACACATAAAATGAAAAAAAAAACTTGCTGCCTGCGTAGGAAACTTTCACTTTTTCAGCTTTTATAGCAATAAAACACAAATAACAACAAAACTTAGTGAATGAAGTACGAAAAAAAAACAAAAAAAATAAGTAAATAACTTCGGCCGCACCGCAGCATTAATACCCTTCATAAATAAAAAAAGTTCTTTACAGAAGTTGATTTTGAGCGCTCAGTTTGTTTGGCAGCTATAATATATAGTAATCCGATCTGCATAATTTTTACAGAGATTGTAGCAATGACTTAGGCAATAACGGGTGCCTCATTTCGTGGAGATATTTTGACAAATGAAAAAGCTTCCCATACAAGCACTTGATTCTGATTGTTCAGTTTGTATGGTAGCTATATGCTATAGTGATCCGATCTGAAAGATTTCTTCGGAGATTATAGAACTGTCTTGAGTAATAATCATTGTAAAATTTCGTATTGATATCCTTACAAATAAAAAAGTTTTCCATACATGAACTTGAATTTGATCGTTCAGTTTGTATGGCAGATATCTTGTCAACAAAAAAAGTTTTCCATACATGAACTTGAATTTGATCGTTCAGTTTGTATGGCAGCTATGTGCTCTAGTGATCCGATATGCAAGATTTTTTGGGAGATTTTTCCACTGCCTGAATCAGTAACTCGTGCTAAATTTCATGAATATATCTCGTCAACTAAAAAAGTTTTCCATACAAGCACTTGATTCTGATTGTTCAGTTTGTATGGTAGCTATGTTTTATAGTGATCCGATTTAAACGATTTTTTCGGAGATTTTTTTATGGTCTAATACAGTAATCTGTGCAAAATTTCATTAAGATATCTAGTCAAAAACAGTGCATAATATTAAATTGCCATAGAATAAAGGCAATTTCAATGACAAAGTGTCGCTCGCCGCAATTGCGCAGTACCAACGTGCAACAAAATGCTCGAAAAACTACAAAATGCATAAAACTATGCCGCAAAAATAACAATAAAATAAAATTGTTGAAATTTAATTTAAAACTAAATTTTTTGCCCACTCAATGGCCGCCATACACACACACATCCACACAAGCGCTTGTACGCAATTGCGGTTTTGCTATGGTAAGCATTGCGGCAATATTGCCAACATGTCGCATTGCCAACGCAACATAAAAATCATTAAAATGCATTGATTAGTGCATTTGTTGTTGTTGTTGCTGTTTGTTTATTATTTCGACGCTGAGTAGAGACGCTGGTCGGTTGCTAACAGTTTTTTTTGCAATTTTTTTTTGTGATTTTTTGCCAGTTTTTGTTTGCTTAGCTAATTTTAGTTTTTATTTGCGCGCATTGCCACAGCCATTGTTGCAACATGGGTTTTAAGCTTTTGAATTTTGATTTTTATTTTTTTTTTCTTTTTTTATTTTTATTTTTTTTTAATAATTTTTTTTTCTATCTTTTTTTTTGTTTCTGTGTTTATTATGTTAAACAAATATGCACATTTTAAATAAAAAGCCATCTGCGCAAACTGCACTTTTTGCTCACACGTTCGCACACACAGATATACTATATACTGCGACTTCTTACACTCCTTTCGTTTTCAAGCGCCCCTTCTTTAAAATTGTCGGTTTTGGCTTCTTCTATGTGCCTCTTTCAAACCTCCTTTACACTTCGTGCCTCTTTTACTCTTCGCTGCAGTGCGCTGCGCTGTCGTTTATTTGCAACAAATGTCATCAAGAAACATTTTATGTCAATGTTGCATGTGTTGCAATATGCCATATGTGCCTTGTGTGGCTCATTGATTTCACTCTCGGGGCGGTGATTGTGCTTTTACGGTTTTTGTGCATTTTTTCATAAAAATTTATTAATGTTAATTATGTATGCGAAGCCAAAACAAGAAGTTTATATGGCAAGCGCTTGCATTACAAAATTAATAAATATTTGAAAAAAATATTTTTAATATAATTACTACTCAAAATCGATATGCTGCATACTACAATAAAAAAAGATAAAAATTGAGGTTTCTTCCACCTTCTTGCAACTTTGGTTATTATGTACTTATGATGTACATACATAGGTATATCTATATCTATAAGTTTACCTATATCTATTTGCATTGTGTATTCTGCTCATGTTTCTATTCTCTTGCGATTGCCTTTTAGCTTACCGCCACCATCGCTCACTTACACACAAACACATGTTCCAATCGAAATGTAGTTGTTATGCCCTGAACAGCTTGAGTCTATTTGGCCATACACGGTTGAAGCTATCGATCTGAAATTTTGTGCACGTTATTTTCTTCATAAGGAGATGCTTATTTATCGAAACCGCCGATATCGGAGCACTATTGCATATAGCTGCCATACAGACTGAACGTTCAAAAACCAGTCTTTGTATTGAAACATCCTTTAATTGACGTGGTATCTTCACGAAATTTGGCACCGCACATTCTAAAGATACAAAGTATAATCTCTGAAAAAAATTTTGAGATCAGACCACTATAGCATATAGCTGCCATACAAATGGACCGATCAAAAACAAGTTCTTGTATGAAACACTCTTTTATTTCATAAGGTATCTTCACGAAACTTCGCTCAAATTATTGTTAAAGGCCCATCTACAAACTCCATAGAAATAATTAAGATCGGACTACTATAACATATAGCTGCCGTACAAACCGACCAAACAAAATTAAGTGCTTGTATGAACAACTCTTTTATTTGACAAGATATCTTCACGAAATTTCGCTCAAATTATTGTTTCAGGCAAGTCTACAAACTCCGTAAAAATCATTTAGATCGAACCCCTATAACATATAGCTGCCATACAAACAGACCAATCAAAATCACGCTCTTATACGAAAAACTTTTTTATTTGCTTAAGGTATTATACTCTCGTCGCAACCGCAGTCAACATACCTTCTTGTTGTCATTATCGTTTGCGGTTCTTGCTTTGAAATTCAAATAAATGCACATTTATAAATTTCAAAATTCAAAATTTACCAATACTCGGTGACATTTAATCTCAATCTGCATTTTGTAGACGATTTTAGTAGATTTTGTTTGCGCAATTTGCTTGAAAATATACTACAACACATATATTGTTTATATGTATATACATGTAAATGTATTTGCATGTGTGTGTGTGTGTGTGTTGCACTGCAACATGACGTGCACATTAATGAGCAGAAGTGTCTTAATCAATGCCCAAGCGACCACTCGCCGGCTAGTGCTTGGTATTCCGCGGCGCACTTCGTAATCTGCACTTTGATTGAGGTCATCGGTGAATAGATTCATTGAATTCTGATCTAATGTAATTCTGCGATTACATTATTGATTCCTGTGTAGCAGAAACCATGTGGTTAATTAAAAGATTCCAAAGCGATTCTTAATGTTGCCACATTGCGCATGAGATTATTGAATGTGCTGAATATGAAATTTTAGTTTGGTAAATTTGCTGTTTTATGCTCCGTTACGCTGAAGTAATAGGTTCTTCGTCCTTTATTGGCAATGGTACTGCTTTTTCGGTGTTAAAGAAGTTGCCTACGTAATGCTGTAGGAAGATCTGGCTTCGATCACGAAATGAATTAGAGCGCCAAAAAATATATCAAATATATGGGCGTATATACAATATATATACTGTTATATGTGTGATCAGCATACCACAGCTTATTTTGCGTTCTAATGAACTCAATAGCGGATTTATAAGGTCCGAGTTGTTAAAATATCCGAATCTGATGAATACTTTGATATAGATTCTGGGAGGCCTTAAGCCTTTCCATTGGACTTATAAGAAAGTTGCCACATAAGCTTAATAATTTTCAATTCAAATCTTGAAATCTGAAGAAGCGTACACCATATTTCAGAGCCTAGAGTTAAAGTAAATTTTCACATATTGGCTATTCCAGACATTAAGAAGAAATAATTTGATATATGTAAGCACTAGTCTTTGTTATTATAAAAGTCGCCACGTTGGATTTCGCTGCGGGGTTTTCGAAGGCGTATATGCATAATGAGCTGCTTGGTCTTCGAAGGTGAATATCCGTAATGAGTTGCATTGTATGTTCCAGCTGCGATGATATAGCCGAGATCCATACTATGGTCGGGATGGCATATGTTTTCTCTCAGCTGACCTGGCTCCATGCTATACCTCCTTGACCTTGGCTATTGCGGCTTTATATAGCTGGACCGATCGGTATCCATTATATGCTATCATTTTGATCTGATCCTGCCACCATCCGGCATCTCTACAGGATGGTGGCGGAGCAGTATTGCTTAATACTACTTCCAGCACCACATTTGTCGTAGCAGCATTTAACTTTGTTGTTTTTTCCTTTGAAAGCTCCATCACCAATATTATTGCGGTTCTCGATCACTTCAGCAAACGATTTTGCATGCATTCCGCCTTTTGTATTCGGACTTTTGGCTGTTGACTTAGCCTTTTCACTATACCTTTGTTTCCACTGCTGGCGGTTCAGGCTTAAAACTAGATAAAATCACTTTTGTATAATCAATAGATTCTTGAGGTACCCTTGTAAGCTCTTCAATGGTTGGCGGTTGCGGCTCCCCTCTTTCCAGCAAGTAAGCAATACACCGCCTCATATGCTTTGCCTTCGATGGGTCTTCGACCTTAAAAATAGTCCGTTCCCTGGCTGACTAACCGCCATCTGGCTCCTCCATACTTTTGGCTTTGGCTTTTGGATTTGGTTCCGGCTGCCGCTCCCTTGCCAGTGCTAAGCCAAGCTTCGACATTTTCATTGGCTGTTTTCGAACTTTACCTCCGTCTCTTTTGCAGTCTGATCTGGACTCTCTTATTGTTTAGCTATTTTGAACCCACGAGTGTAGGGGAAAATTTGTCCGTTTACACATGGCTCCCGCTACGGAAGTAAGGCTATCTCTGTGCTATCTGCAGTAGGTTTTAAATATCCATAAGTTTTTTTTTTATGCTGGCTATTTAAGGTTGACGACGGCATCACACCTTTTATGTATCCGCAACCATAATAAGCAAAAAGTTCACTGACCTCAAATGTAAACAAAAAGGTTATTGACCCCATAAAATGTAAAAAAAGTTCGAAGAACCCAAATATTAACATGGAACGTGGGCTTGGCTAAATATAAACAAAGGTTGTGGACTTAGCTAAATGTAAGCAAAAGGGTTGTTGGCCTCATAAAATGTAAAAAAAAGTATTATTCTTTTTTTACACACTCTACTGAATAGGGTACACTAAGTCTGTAATACTCAGAAGGAAACGTCGGAGGCTTTCTAAAGCCTCCGACGAAATCCTAAGTATCCGTTTTATTAAGTTTCCTTGTATTTACAAAAAGGCTCCACAAAATGGAATCATTACTTTTAACTAACGCTTACCATGTCAAGCTACCAAACAAATTAATGTTATTATGCGCATTAACATTAATTGACATTTTCTCCCAACCGCACCAACACACTCACCATACATGTATGGTATGTTTGTATGTATCCTCACCCGTACTTTCGGCTTAAACACTTAACAGTTGTCAAATGCTAAAATTTCCCGCAGTAGCACTGAACAAATGCACCACTCACCGCCATAAGTGCGATGGCTTGAGTTTCCAATCAATGACAGCCGAACATATATACGAGCACAAATTAACAGTTATTTACCACAAATCAGCGCGCAGCATTCAAAGCATTCAATTACAAATTGTCAGCGCGGATTGCACAGTAGCTGCAACCGGCCGAGTCGCGCTGGTTGATGATGGAATTGATTAAATGCAAACGCGCCACCGCCGAACTCGCAAGCGCCAATGCGATCGAATGCACAAAATTAACGGAGTTTGCATTTCGTGTATATGTCGTTGTTGTTGTTTTTGGTGTATGTTGAGTTGTGGTTGCGCGCGCTCATGTCAACACCTTTGCGGTTGGGCGCTTGTAATTACATGCGACAAAGTTGTCACTCGCAATTAGTCGTTTTGTACTGAGACGCCGTTGATGAGGCGCAGCGGCAGGCATGTAAAGCCAGGCGCTGATATGCGGTGGCAGCGGCCGCAAGCAAAAGAAGATGAAAAATAACGAGGAACAACAACAAATTTGCAATACTTATGCCGCGGCCAGATCACTTTCTACGCCACAAAATACGCGCAGGCACATTACCGTTGCTTGTGCAGCATTTTTTCGCATCAACAAACGTTGCAAACAAAAGTGAAATATTTAATTACGTTTTCAATGTTTTTGCTTGCAACACGGTGTTGCTACAACAAAAAAATGTTCACACACACGCGTGTCTGTGTATATGAATCAATGGTTGTGTGAGTGGGCAGTCATTGCTATTATTCGCTGTTGTTGTTGTTTTCGATGCTTTTTGCCAGCACTTGCATACAATTGTCTGATTTGCACTTCCTTCGCTGTGGCAATTCACGAAATTCCCGTTCAATTTTCTTTCCGTTGATTTCCACTAATCACGTTCGCTGCTCAAGTCCAAAGTTTGCATTTCGCCGTCCGCGGCGCGCCAGCTAACAGAGACATTTGCGCCTATCGCCGGTCGGACGGCCTCAGACTGCCAGCGCCAACGCTGCTCGGCTACTACACGTGGCGGCACAAAAGGTCAATTGAATGACAAATGCGCGTTGTAAACAAAAACAACAACAATAAAATGAAAATGAAAAGAAAAGTTGTGAATTGTTGCAAACAATGCAGCACAACAGTAACAACAATGGCGCACACTCATCACAATTAGTGCGCTGGCAAGTGAAGACTGCCACTCGGTGCTCACTCGCCGCAGTTGCAGTTGCAGTTGCAATTGCGGCTTTTCATTTCAATTTCCATTTCACTGCAAAGCAGCATTCCTCTTTGCTATTGTTGTATTGTTGTTGTGCGCTCGAGTGATAGGTTTTAAATTTCAATTTCGCTTTCTATCAACGCGCTCGTTTGCCAACACATCAGCTGCTGCGGTTAGTGACAATCGGTAGCTGAGGCCAGTAAACGTGCCGCGTGCAACACGGTGGCAGGCACAACAGCAAAAATGTGACTATGATGAACTACATTTGATCGCTAACGACCGTTGTTGTTGTTGCAGTGCAGTTTTTGTGTGATTCGCGCGACTGAGTGGATTTTCTCAAATCTGTATTTCATGTTTTCGCCGCATTAACGGTTTCTATGTGGTTGGTTGTTGTTAACTGTTTCTGTAGTTTTTGTTGTTGTTGGCGTTTTTTCGTGAATTTATTTTATTGTGGCGCTTTTGAGTGTCGTGTCGAAATATTTCAATTTTGTTAAATGCAAATGGGGCCATTTAGACGGCAGCTTCCGTGTCCTTAACACTTACACTGAGAGAAATGTGGGTTTGGTAAGAAATTTTGATTTACTTAGTACTAAATAATTAACTATGAAGTTTATTTTGTTTGCCTATTAGGCTTACCAAACAGCCTAACTGTAGCATAGCCATACAAACTAAACCATCGGAATCCAAAAGCTTACCAAACAGGGCGAAGTTTTTGTTTGGTCGCTGTGGAGGAGAAAACTAGCATTAAATCCATATATTCTGTGATTAAATTTAATCTACGCATTAAATATGATTTTTAGCTGCAAAAGTTGTGGAATTAAAAAAAATAGAAAAATTATTTATCAAATAAATGGAAGATACTGGATCAAAACTTGGTTAGTTCATACCAGAGACCATAAGGTATTAAAAATTTGTTAGCAGGGAAATTTGCATAAAATGTCTAGTTACAGTCCCAATTTGGTACCAAAAAGTTATCACTGCAGTCACTGCAGATTTCAAAAACTTAAATTGTTTCTAATTATCAGTTATATTTCGGATTGGAAAACGAAAAAAAGTTGAATATTTCGTAGAAGCGGTGGTATGACTACCAAAGCTGTCCTCCTACTTAGAGAATTTGATTGGTCGCCGAGAATAGCCATAGAAGAAGGCATGGAAGAGAAGGACTCACTGGAGGACAGGGGCGGTGCGCTATTGTACGGATGAATCAAACTTTGCGGATAGGATTGGTGGAGGAGACAGTAACACTGTAGTGAACTTCCCATCAGCTCCAGCTTTAGGATTCATGAGTGGTGCACCGACTGCCATAAAAGTAGCTGTAGATCTACTGGTTACTATCTATTCCAATGCCTTGAGCCCTCTGTGCGTTTATGACTAGAGAAGGTATTTTTTGGCTCGTAAAGTTCATTATGATTGGAGGAATACACGTCGGGAACTTAGCATCAGCTCCAATTTTAGGCTTCCTGACCAGTGCAGCGTCTTGCCAGCGGTGGTGCCTGAAACAAAGGTAGTAGTGGCTCACCTGCTCCGGAGCGCAGCCTGGTGGAGAGTGGTAGCTATCCGTTTCGATAGCAGGGCAGGGATATTAACCTTCACTTGAAGATAATCCTTATCTCCATTGATTATCTATTCCGATACATCGAGCTGATAATGTCTAGAATACTTATCTGTAGCATCGAGTTATTTTATGATTAGACTGGTTTGGTTTCCTGGCCATAGCTTTAGTACAGGAAACTGTAAGACTGATGAGCTTGCCAGAAGGGGTACTTTAGTCTTCATAACTACGGCATAGGAACGATTAGGAGTTCCTTTGGCTTCTTGTGGCTCAATATTTAACTGTTGGCCCTCAGCCCAGCTCAGCAATCATTGGCCAAGTATTAGCAGTTCTGCAGCTGCAAGCTGTTTCTGGCTCAGGATAAATGGAGAAAGATCTAGGGAGTTCTTTACTCTTAGCAAGATTCATCTCTCAGCAATCGTTGGTGAATTACTAGCAGTTCGCCAGCCAAAAGTTCCTTCTGGCTCAGGATAAACCGGAAGAAGTCTAAAGAGATTTTCGTCCTCAGCAAGGTACATCTCTCATTGGTTTGTAGTAGTTCTAGCTATAAACTGTTCCATCACGTCTCATGCAGTAAAATTAAACATATTATCGGTTGCCAGCTTCATGTGCTGTTTGGAAGAAGAGTAGCCAGAATCATGTCAACACTTCCTCCTCGAATGTCCTGCGTTTGACAGATCAAGACAAAAAACATCAGATATTATACTTTTAGACATACAGGTGAAATAGCGACAATAGAAATAAAACAGCTAAGCATATTTGTGATAAGTTCAAGGCGTTTTGCCGTTAGCTAATATCCAACTATAGAAGCTTTTCGCCTGGCTTTATAAAAGACTGTACAAAACAGTCTCAGCGTGACCAACTGTTATTGATATGGGCATAAACTTTCATTGTAAGAAGTTACTTATTTTTCGGAACGTCTGAGATCTGATCATTGTACCATATAGCCCCCACTACAAACTAAAACCATCGGAAAGCTTGCAAGAACAAGTTTTAAATTTGACGAAATATCTTCACCCAATTTGGCATGGATTATTGTCTAAAGCAACGGAGCAATTTCCAAATAAATTGCTCAGATCGTATAACTAACTATAACATGTAGCAGCCATATAAACTGAACTATCGGTATCCATAAAGTGTTAAGATCGGACCACTGTAGCGTAAAGCTGTCATACAAAGTGATCAAGCAAAATTATATCCTGGTATGGAAAACTTTTTTATTTGATCAGATATCTTCACAAAATTTAGCACGGATTTTCAACCAAAGCAACGGTACAATCTCCCGAGAAATTTTTCAGATCGAACGCCTATAATATATAGCTGTCATACAAACTTATTGATAAAAATTAAGTTCTTGTATGGAAAACTTTTTTATTTGACGAGATATCTTTATGAAATTTGGCAAGGAGGATTGTCCAACACAAAGGTGCAATCTGTGTAGAAATGTTCCTGATCGAACTACTATAGCATATAGCTGCCATACAAGCTGAACGATCAAAGTCTTGACCTTCTATGGAAAACTTTTTTATTTTACAAAATATCTCGATGAAATTTGGCATGGGTAACTGTTGAAGGCAATGTTGCAATCTCCAAAGGAATTGTACAGATCGAATAACTATAGCATATATCTGCCATATAAACTCAACGATCAGCATCCAATTTTTGTATTTATGTAAACAAATTCCAGTCAGCACTTTAGTGGTAATATTTCTGTTTGCTATCACCATCAATATTACCTTTCAACAAAGTATTTCTTCACTTGCATATAGGTCCGCCACCTCGTTGCCTTGCCACTTTGCACCCATCAACATTCTGGCGCAACATTTGCAATTGGCAGCGTTTTCCTTTTCATTTTTAACTTTTTTTCTAAATCTTTTTTATATTATTTTATTGGAAGCTTTGTTTGCTATTCCACGATATAGATATATATATATTGTGTACATATATTGTTTCCATTGTATATATTTATTTGAGTTGCCATTGTTAATTTGCAGGCGCACAATTTGGTAGAAATCAGTTTCGCTGTTTCGCGGCTGATTGCAGTGCAACAACTTGCAGTCATGAACTCTCGAGGCGCGCTGCCGCTTGGCTTGCCTGCATCTAACAAGCAGTGCGGCAAGCGGCAAATGCGCACGTTGCTTGTAGCACGTTGCACGTTGAGGTGATCAATCTGCGGCACAACAATACACAAATGACGGCAGCTAAGCGTTTTTATGCGCCGCTTTCATTGCTATTTGCTGCAGTTTTGAATTCTTGCAACTTAGAAAGTAATTCAATCAGTAAGCCTGACGACGAGTGCACTTTTGCCACATAGATACAAACATACACACTTAAGCAAACAATAAACTTGAGTCAATCAAAAAATGTCGACTTCTCAGTTTTCCATGAGATTTCGCTAATTTTCCAAACACACACCTAAATCAACAACACTTTGGCATTTTTAGTGCTTTAATATCCGCTGTTTGTTTACTTACCGCCTTTTGCACCCCTTCCGTTTGTCATTTAATGCAGCGCATTCAAAAGTGTGGCATTTCATTTACTGTTAATCGCCAAGCGCTTGAAACCCGCGCGTGCATTGCTCATTTGTGGCGAAGCTTTTCACGCGCGCGCTCATGTCTTGCAAGTCGCCTGGGTTCCCGCGCTTAGCCGGCTCAGCAACAACAAGCATTGCGCGAAACGCTTTGGAAAAACGGCTGTTGATGTTAATTAAATTAACATGAGTTTTCTGCCTTGCTACTGTATCAGCGCATATCTGTGTCTGCCTGCCTGTTGTTGTCGCACAACAATTGTTGAATTGTTGCTATTTTCGTATTATTTTGCGCGGAAACATTGCATCGCGGCGAATCACAGCTAACGAACTCTGTAACTCTTACTTTTCATGACTCGCTGTTGCCTTGTGTGGGCTAAAACGTATTTGTTGTTGTTGTATTGTAGTTGTTGTTATAATTTTATAAGCACGTTTGTTGCATTTCTGTTGGCAGATAATTTGTATGACATCCAAGTTTCTATTTCACATAGTAGAAATATTGTAGGCTAAGTAACCCAAAGAGTGACCGAGCGACCACGTTTTTCTTTCAAAGTTATTATTAAATTTTTAGTATCATCAAAATCTAGACTCACTGTATAGACGGCAAACTAACAAAACTAGTCCAAATACTCACCCGTTTGATAATCATGGATCCCATCGGTAATCATATTTTGAAATACAATCGAAGCCGCTTATTTTTCTGTTGTCTATAAGGCTCGCTCTCCTAGAGTTATATTTTTTTGTAAACCATACTTTTTTGTTTTACTCCTAGTACTGTCATCAGTCAATCAGATCAATTTTTAATCATCTTATCTTTTAATCATAGTAATCGAATGCGAGCAATTTTTAAAGAGAATAGATCCAGTTTACTCTATAGGATACAGATGAGAAGAAATTAGTCTCCAACACATAACTTTTGGAAGCAGTTTGATTGTTGTATATTCCGTTCTACCTTCTTTTTCTTCTTTGGCACCACAACCGTGCATCGGTCTGAGCCAACAACACAAAAATTCGGCAGCTGAGTCTTGAATCAAAGGATGTTTCCCTGGGATATTATATTCCACCCGAACGACATGGTTTAATCAACGCATTCCTTGAATTTTTAAGCACTTAACTATATCTATGCTCCCGTAGAACTCAAACAGTTCGTGGTTCGATCTTTTTTGATATTCATCGCTCACGCAGACGTCTCCAAATATCTTGCGGTGAACAATTCTCTCGAATGCTCGAAGTGCTTTCTCATCTCTGTGTGTCGTCCTCCGTATTTCTGCAGCCTATAATAGGACGGGAAGACTTTTAGAGCATAATTTTATTCGTCTAGAGAGCGAATCTACTTCTCAATTCCCTACTGATTGCTAAGTAGCATCTATTGGCAAAAGTTATTCTGCGCTAGATCTGCAAGCTTAGATTATTGGTGGAATTTATGATAGTTGCGAGGCATAGAAAATGCTTAACTTCTTCAAATATATAACTGCCAATAATGACGTGGTTCCCAAGACGTTTGGAAACTTTGAGTGCGGCCTCCACGTATTTGGTCTTGCTTTTGTCCAACACAAAACCAACCTTTTTCGCTTCTTTTTCTAGGCTGAAGGAAGCTGCACTGACGGGTTGATTGTTAGGATCTGCGTTGGCAATATCATCTGCGTACCTCAGAAGCGTTGCAATTTCAGTGTTGACAGTGTCACTGTAACATTATGCCCGATTCTAACTTATCTGCTGTTTGTACTCAACGTCATTTTGTATAAGCGTCTGAGTTTCGCAGACGATAGCAAATTTAGTCATGTCGTCGAATGCGACTCTGAAATTGACAAAAAGGTGAAGGATGTCGATCTGTTCGTCAAAGGTTTTGTGTAAATCTCATCTATGCTCGATTTGCAGGTTCAAAGTCTCACTGATAAACTCCAATCACTTTATATCCAATGGCTTAAATACACTATGATTGTCAGATTCTACCATATATATTAAAAATTCCTTCGTTTTATATAGAATGTTTCAAAATACCATTAGTCATATGTTTCTTTGTGACTAAACGCGAACTCATGCCGCAGTTGTCGTCGACACACCGATGACTTGACTCGCGGGAATATATCTGAGATCAAATCAATGTGAGCTTCCTTGTTTATCATATTTTTTAAGGTCACAAGTGCGCTTCGAGTCTGTACCCAAAATGTATGCTCTCAAAATTTCGTAAGTACGAACATGAGCCTACTGGTTGAAAGCCGCTAGATTCAAATTCCTTAAGTCACAATTGGTTGCTAATGAAGTAGCTCTTAGTTCGTGGTGAATCTGGACTACGACCCAGACGATAAATATATACTGTTTAGAATACCACTGAGATTTTTGTCCAACAATTTCAAGAACTCCATATTAGGAGATACTGGCTTTGTCAAACCATTGAAATAAGGTATCGCTGGGACAGAAATTTCCAAAAACAAGGCAATATATCTTTCTAAATCAACTGCCTTAACCGCGTAAGGTGTCTGCACGAATAAGGAAGAAGAAGAAAACAATTGATATAGCTCACCTTTTCGATCCTTAAAACATGTTCTACCTTGGATTTCTGTAATGCTAAAAATTTTCCTATTTTCTTCAACTTTCTTTGACAAAGGTGGTAATTAGATATTTAACACTTCTTCAGACTTTCGTATAGTTAGTTTCTATTAATATATATTACAAGGCGCTTCAACTCCTGTGTGCCAGCTTCCTTCCACTACGGAGTCAGCAGCAGAAAGACTTGCCGTGTACATTATAAAAATTTCAGTAGAAATTTCCGCCTTTGTATCTTCGAAAAGCCACTTTTCAGAATTCACGAAAACGGTGAAATAAAGTTGTTTAATTTTCTGCATAAAAATCCATTTTATTTAAATACTTCTGCGATGGCGATGCCGATGGCGATGTCGTTGGTGATGTCGCTGGCAATATGACAGCAACGTGATAAATGACCATTGCAAATCAGCCATTTGACATACTAAACTCCTAAATTGATGAACCTTTACAAAGCTGCAACTCCGGCAATAACTTTATCGAACACGGTAAATAGCATTAGGCAAAAAAAAAAACAAGTAAAATATGTGAAACGAACATGACTGCAAGCCCAAGTTGAATAGCGATTGCTACCGCCAAACTGCAACAAGCAAAATTAATCAATGCGGCAAACCGCAACAGAAACAGAAACAGAAGTAGAAGCAGAAGCAGAAGCCGAAGCAGAACGTGAACACGGCAAATAAGACGGCAAAGTGCAGAGGAACTGTAATAAAACCAACCAACCGCAGGCGGCAGCAACAACTGTGTAGCAACAACAACATACACGAATGCAGCGCCGCTGCCGCGTACACAGCCGACGACTGTCGTCGTTGCTGTCATCTGCAAATCAGGTCAAACGTGCCAAGATAATTGACAAAAACACTAAAACACTACTGTAAGCGCGCAACCGCAAGCATAAACAACAGCAACAACAACCACAACACTCACACTCACACCGTTACAATAAACTGTAAGCTGTGTATGTGTGTGTGCGCGCGCTAATAATTGTTCCGCCGCGACCGCTGCAGCGCGCACACAATTAGATGCGCATTTGTTGGCCAACCAACGCCAAGATGAGAATATCATTACATACAACAAAATAAACAACAGCGACAACAACAAGCGCAGATTAAAAAATTGCATTAATAATCATTTTTACGATTGCGTTCGCTGCGCTGCGCCCGGCGTGTTGTTGTGTTGCCTTTGTGCTTTGGTCTATTTCAGACAAGTCGCGGGCCAGCGCTACGAGCTAATGAAGCCATGAAACGCTTTGACAACTTAACACCACTTTGTTGATGGTGCAGCGCTGCCTATCGCCGCTGTTAGTCAGTCGTGTCTGCTTGACGTTGTTGCGTAATTTTGACAAAAATTATTGGGCAATAAAATTCTACAATGAGTTTTCCGCGCATAAATTGCGTCAAACGAAAAGTGAGAGTGTTGTTGGTGCTCAGTGCGCTCACGAGTATCACAACAAATATATGCAGCGCTTTATGCACAACTGTACTTTGCGTCTTTATTGTTGTTTTTAAGTTAAATTTGTTACACTTTTTTTGTGTGTTTTATTGTCCAAACCACCAACGTTTGCAATAAAAGTTACGGTTAAGTATTCAATTACAGCGCAAATTGGTTGTTCTGCTTTTGAGTGGTGTTTAAATAAAATTACTTTATATTGAGTTGTGACACCTTGAAATTAGTGAAGTTTACTGTGTATGTACTTAATGTATGAATTTATGTTTGTACTTTTTATTTCAAAAATGTTGTTTATTTTTCGGTTAATAATTTAATTGACTTCAATTATGTAGTAATTTCATAATTAGCTTGTTTTTATTAAAAAAGGGGAAAAAGGTATTTTTATTTGTAGTCAAGTTATTATAAAAAGAAATATTTTTTTCCTCATTCTTGAAAGTAATTTTATTTAGAGTATAGTATAATTCTCTACTTCGTATTCAAACTCCTTCTCTTTACCGTTCAAATTAAGCTTTTATACTCCAGCGGGTCTGAGTGGAGAAAATTTTATATTATTTTATAAATTTACTAAACAATTTAGCTTCTCATCCTATAAATTCTTAGAGAATTCTTCACGAAGATGTGCTTGGTTTTTTGGCTATACAAAAGGTTTTTTTTTTCATACAAATAATTTAATGTTAATGCCAAGAATTTAACTTTTAATATTTATATTTTATAAAGAAAGAATTTGCGTTATGTTTCAAAAAGGACTGGCAGCTGGCTGGTATAAATAAAACGCGAGAGTCTTAATCTTCGATACTTTTTTTGTAACAACACGCTGAATATTCTTTTCCAAGGCGTCAATCGTCTCGATCTTATCTACGAAGCGACTTCAATAACCCCACAAAAAATAGTGCGGCGGTGTTAAATCGCACGATCTTGTGGGCCACTCAACAAACCCATGATGCACTCAAAATAAGTTTCCTCCAATAAATATATTGTAGCGTCGGCTTGTTAAAAGCAAATATTGTCCACATCAACATCCTCTAATTCAGACACAGAAACGTCACTAATCATGGCACAATAGCGCTCTAGGCTAGCTGTACTGGGGGCAATGAGATCACTAGCGATCGATAATGAGCCAAAGGCTTTTCCGATAGCGTGTACCGATGGTGGCCCAGCGCTGGTAAAACTTCCGTGAAGCCTAACTATTTGGTAGTAGAACACAAGAGGATACAGAGCACCAACCCGGTACCTTTCTACTTATAGCGGTTCTAGGATGCCTTTTCTTGCTAGCTCATCAGCTTTACAATCTCCTGCGATTCCGCTATTCCGTTGTGGCCAATCTATCATAAAGACACTCGATGCTATTGATAGCAAGGTTAGACACTCCTCGACCAACTCCGAACGCAATATTAATGAGTTCAATGCTAGTTTCGCTACTCTGCTATCTGAGTAGATGATCACTTTTCTGAAGGAGCTTCGGCACAGTGGATCTACTGCTACCTCAATGGCTGCAATCGTGGATTGGAAAATACTGCAATTATCAGGTAGTCTGAAGTTGGAGTTGATATAAAGCTTCTGACGCTAAATCCCTCCACCGATCTTTCCCCCAAGCTTTGACCCATCTGTGAAGAAGCTCACTGCCCCTCTCCTCCTACGGTTTCTTTCCACCCCCAAAGCTCTCGTCGGTATATGGGCAAAGGAGGAGCAGCCAGAGTTCTATTTGGTGACTCCATGATCCAAATAATACAGTATGAAGTCAAAGTATGTAGAGATATCCTAGTGTTCTTTTAAAAACATCTTCCGATGATGTCTACGGGCACTGTGTGCAAGATACGTTAAGTGCCATGGGTGGAGCGGACCCTAGTGCACCACACCAGCTGTTTAGCGCCGCCCGTTGAACGCTCTGGTCGCTCTAAGATAATTATAAATTCTCCTTAAATGGCAAAAAATGTCCTGCTTTGTAAATTAAAAATGCATTACAATTCTATAAGTACGAAAAGTAGCTAAAATATACTACAAATTATTTTTAAAAATACGATTGAGCAATTTGTATATAACGTGATTAGGCAAAGACTTTTACTTTCACATTTATATTCATTAAAATATATATTTCAAAACGCTTAAAGTGAAGTCGGTGAGGATACCTTCTAGAATGAATGGAGAAGATGTAGATATATAGAGAGAATGGTACAACCGCAATCCAAAATAGTTTTCGGAATAGCGGTGTATACTGCAATGATCAGCATTTTCAAAGCGGAAGTGTTAAGTAAAGCAAAGGACTGTGGTGTTCTGCAACCATAAATACGGGTAGCCAGGCAGCATTGATGGCTTTCTCGACGCCACTTATTAATTTCAGCGAAGTCAACAATTGAAGGAAAGGTGCTAAGCTCAATGACTTCACTTGTCACTAGAACTACAGCCTTATTACATAGGTGCAGGGAAAGTATTTGCAGACTTACAGCTACTATAATGGGGCATTGGCCTTTTGGAGAGTATACACGAAAATATATCTGATTTTCAATAATATTTTCACCATCTGCAAGCTAGAAGTAAATACGGAGCTATATTAATGGCGTTTAAACACCTTATTGAGCACATTTGTTAACCTGAAATGGCCAATCATCAAAATGACGTCTTTGTGAGTGCCCAGCTCTTTCACAAACCCACGATAAAATACTTGGTACCCAATAGGCAGGCACTAAACCTTGAATGTCTGTCCGCAATAAGCAAAATGGATATAAATAGTTTCATTGAATTCACCAAATTTTTTGAGCGTAAAGATGAGATCAGCTAACGAGATTATGGAATTCCTACGGTAGTGCATCAAAATGACATATACAGTTCTTATTAAGCTCGTGGTGGCAGCACTCCCACCTACCTACTTCAAGATAGGTATATACTGTTGCGTAATCTAAAACAAAGCAAAAACAAGGCAAAATTTAAAATTAAAAAAAAATAAACAAATTGTGTAATTAAAAGTACTTTCCACACCATACTTTTGGCAAACCTATGATAAGATCCAGTAACCAACGGAGTCAGTGTTACATGACACACCATTGCTTACATAATATTGAGACTTAATTTTATCACTTCACTTGCATAATAAGTTAAATGCATGTGTACATGTACATGTACATGTACACTTTTACTGCTAATCACACTTGTTAATATCAAAATTGCTATTTTAAATAGAGGCGCTTGACTGCAAGAGTAAACTTCCGCACGCCTTCACCTTATAGGCGGTTGTGTGAAGAGTGTGATAATGGCAAGTAATAGTGGCAACGCTGGCCAATGAGCAAATTAATTTCCTAAAATTTGTATAGCTGCACTTTGCTGTTGTTTTTTTTTGTGTTTTTTCTTCTAATCTCTTCGTAAGCAATTAGTCTGGCAACGGCGGCAGCGGCCTTAGAGCAGCGCTGCCACCCGTAAACAATAAAATTAACAACCGTGCATACATAAAGTTGCTAAATAATGCAACGAAATTGCAACTGCATTCGTGGTGAGTATGACCACTGACGATGGTGGCGGCGGGGACTGTGCTGCCAGCGATGGCATTTTTGATGATTAGCCATTTCGGGCTATTAAAAATGCTCAATAAGGTGTTTAAACGCCATCAACACAGATAGCAATCAACGTCAAAGCCAAAATGAAAATGCAAAAAATGTGTGCGGTGAGTTCAGTACGTTGCTGGTGCTGGTGCTGGTGACGGTCTTATGCATATGATGCATGCGGATAATTTAGAGACTACGGCGCTTGTGGGCGCGCGCAAAGCTTTTGGGTGCAGGCAACAACACCGCTGAGGTGGCAAAAATACCGTATTACGTCGCCAACAGTAAACACCCATAAATGAAGCGCTAAGCGGCAATGAGCTGTTGATTGTGGCTGATTGTGTTGAACGCATAATGAGTGTTTCATGGAAAGAAAGTGAAAGGTTGAAAGTTCAAATTACGTATATTTGAAAAAAAAGAGTTCATAAAGCATTTTTTTAATTCTAAATTGATGTATTTTAATGTGTGGCAGTCAAAAAAGCTATTTAGCGAATTTCGTTGGGGTTTCATCAGGTCACAAAAGAAAAAGTGTATTTCGTTTAATTTTTAAATGGAGAAAAAAAGAAAGCTTTATACCAACCATAGTCATCCGATCTAAAAAATTTCTTCGGAGATTACATTATTGCCTTAGATAAGAGTTCATGACAAAACTCGTGGTTATATCGCGTCAAATTAACAAGTCTTCCATACAACGTTAGGATTTTGATTGCTGAGTTTGTATGACAGCTACATACTATAGTGCTCCGATCTGAATAATTTCTTAGGATATTGCGTTACTGCTGTAGATAATAATCTGTGCCAAATTTCATGAAAATATCTCGTCAAATGAAAAAGTTTTCCATACAAGCGCTTGATTTCGATTACTCAGTTTGTATGGCAGCTATATACTATAGTTATGCGATCTGAATAATTTCTTCAGAGATTGGGTTACTACCTTAGATAATGATCTGTGCTAAATTTCGTGAAGATAACTCGTCAAATGAAAAAGTTTTTCATAGAACGACATGATTTGGATGGCTCAGTTTGTATGGCAACACTATGCAATATTGATTCGATCTGCACAATTTCTTAGGATCTTGCCTAATTGCTTTATATAATGAGTCACACCAAATTTGATGAAGAAATCTCATCCAATGCAAGAGTTTCCCATACAAGCACTTGATTTTGGTCGTTTAGTTTGTATGGCAGCTATACGCTAGAACGATCCGATCAGAAAAATTTTTTCAGAAACTGGGTTACTTGCTTAGATAATGATCTGTATCCAATTTCGTGTAGATATCTCGTCAAATAAAAGAGTTCTCCGTAGAACGACATGCTTTCGATCGTTCAGTTTGTTTGGCAACAGTATGCAATAGTGATCCGATTTCGGCGATTTCAACAAAGGAGCAAGTACTTGTGAGGAAAAAGACTTGTGAAAAATTTCAGATCGATAACTCAGAAACTGAGTGAATTTTTGGCGTATATTACAGCCAGAAGGACCAAGGTCAATGTCTAAATCGACACAGCTCCTCACAATTATATATGAATAATATTTGTTCTCCCTCGTTTTCTTCTGCCTGTTACAAACTTCATACTCATACTTATTATACCCCGTTCAGGGTATAAAAATACTATTTTTGTTGCCACTCAAGCGCGCCACATTGTTGTCTGTATTAAAGTCATCAAAATACGCAATTAACTTTTTGACTATGCGCACATCAGCAACTTAGTTAGTAGACAACCAATTTACTGCTTAAGTTTTTACTCATTTATTAGCATCATTTTTGCTGCGAGTGCCACACCTTCACAGCGGCAGTTCGAAAATCTTTACTAACACTAAAAATATACACACCAGCAATCACGTGCCCCTCAACTCAACTCAACGCCTTCGTTGCGACAACAGCATGTTGGTTCACACTTTAGTAAGGTTAAATGTCAGTGGCAACCAGATTTTGTTAGAGACAACACTTTTGCTTTTACAGTGATTGACCAACGCGCCTCAGTCTATCACCAGCTGTGTGGGTGTGTGTGTATGTGCACTTAAATATATGTATATACGCTTCATTGTCGGCACTTAATTACCGTTGCGTATTGCGGTAGCACCGAAAAAATTCCAACTGTCAAACTTAAAAGCCATCAAATAGATTTGGGCTCTCATGTAACAAAAGACTTAAGCAGCGAACTTGCGCCGGCCGCCGCACAGCCAGGCGCTGATTTATAGCAGACGTGTTGCTGCGTGGCAAGACACGCGCATAAATTTCATAATCCAATTATAAACGGAATTTCAAGACAAAACCGAACACATTAAGAAAAGCCTCAACAAAAACAGCTACAATGCACAGCAACAACAACGAATGAGTTTCTGGCGAACACCCACAATGTTTGTGTTGTTTTTGTTGCTTTCAATTGCCAAAAGCAATCAAATGTCTGTGTATAAATAAAGTTGTGTGTCTGTGTTTGCATATTTTCACAGATTTGTTTGGTGCGCTACAACAACAACAACGCCGGTTGCTGCCTGCAGCTCTACTTATTTGGTTTTACGGTAATTTTCATGCCTTTGGGCCACATGTCAAGCTAGCTGACATTCATTGACAACAAATGAATTTTAAAAATAGCAAATTTGTGACACTCACACACACATACATACACACATGCATGCATTTTTAAACTGTTTGTGTTAAAACTTAAATATTTATTTGGTTAACCGACTTTTGTCACCGGCGTTACAATGGTTGCATTGTCCTTTTAGTTTTTGACACTGGCATCCATTTGCTGACAGCGTTGGTGAACACTTAAATGGCGTTGAATTATTTACGGAAAATTTTGGAAATATCAACAGGCCATCGGCGTTTATGATTATATAAACTTTGAGTCAGTTGTGGTTATGATTAAGTACTGGGGCGATTTTTGGTTTTTTTCGCTGTTCGAGAGTTTAAATAATATGACTTTTTGCACTGAAAAATTGCATATAAGTGGATTTTTTAGGAAATTAAATGTAACCAATATATAACCATATGATAACCAATATATAACCACATGACAACCAATATATAACCATATGATAACCAATATATAACCATTTTATAACCGAAACCCAACTTATGCTTCAATATGAGTGGTTTTTATTATATCTCTTTTCCTCGCCTGTAAATTTATGAAAAGAGATGTAACTTTATTTTGCATTTTAGGTGACGATATAACCATATTTTGACCCATAGTCGCTCCAATGTATATCTACTTAAGTAAAAGATTAATAACCGAAAATATTATAGAAAATCTTACAGAGCAGATATATAATAGCTATTTGACTAGTGACCTATGAGCTATCGATCTGAAACTTTACGCAACTACTTTTCTCCCCAAGTAGCTGCTCATTTGTCGTAATCACCGATTTCGAGCCATTATAGCATATAGCAGCCATACAAACTGGACGATTGAAAGTAAGTTCTTGTATTAAAAACTTTTTTATTTCATGAGATATATTCACTAAATTTGGCATGGACAATACTTCCATCAAAGCGGTATATTCTGCTAAGAAATTGTTCTGATCGGATCTTTATAGCATATAGCTGCCATACAAACTACGGGTCCTGTATGGAAAATTTGTATGGAAAACTTTTTTATTCCATCAGATATCTTAACTAAATCTGGCACGGATTATTGCCTGAAGCCATCGTATAATCTCTGAAGAAATTGTTCAAATTGGAGCACTATAACATATGGCTGCCATACAAACTGACCGATCGGAAACAAGTTTTTGTATGGCAAACTTTTTCATTATATAAGATAGCTTCACAAAATTTGGCATGAGGTATTATCCAAGGCAGTTATTCATGCTCTCAAGAAATGGTTCAGATCGGATCACTATATCATATAGCTGCCATACAAACTCACTGTTCTAAATCAAGTTTCCGTAAAGAATATATTGTATTTGTGAAAAGTATTATAGTTTCGGTGCAACGGAGGTTAACGGTTTTTTGCTTTGATTAATTATGGGTTCGAAAAATAGATAAGGGTTCGAAAATTAGATAAAGGTTCAAAACTTAATCTTAATATGATTTTCAATAGAAAAAAATCTTGTCCGGAGGTCGAAATTTATTCCATAGTAAAAGCAAATGCTTGACCGAACACCTATGTATATAAGCCTGAAAACCTTGAACATTGAAAACGTAGAATGTTGCCGGTTAAAAAATAACCTTGTACCTTTTCGGGAGCGATAATTTCCCCTATCTGATTTCAATAATTCCGTATGCTTACTTACACCATCTGAAGGCATTTCGTAGCCTCTTATGTTTTAAGACTGAATAACAATTTTCAACACAAATTTTTCAAACCGTAACCTTGTGTATAGTACGCATGAATCATATTCCGTGTTGTATAAAAATTATAAAAAAAAAATTATCTGAAAAAATTATCAGAAAAAAATATCCAAAAAAAAATACAAAAAAATTAAAATTAAAACTAGCAGTACTACAATATATTCCAAACACCGCCAATTTGTCGATATTCAATAAAATCCATAAAATACAAAGCAAAGTATTTATTTCACGAAAGCTTGGCCAGTAAACTCCTAAGTCTCTCATTGTATCCAGTTGCTAGCCCACAAGCACCTTTTGCTGCCGACAAACGCGACCAGCGCCGGCATCAACGTCAACGCCGCTTTTGGGTCTATTTTTAAAATGTTTTCTTTTTGCGTTAAATTAATCATGTAAATTAGTTTTCCCTAGGGGCGTGCAATATAATTACAGAATTTCTATGTTTAGGCTATGGCTTGGCACACACACACATCGGCCGCTCATTGCTATGTGCATATTTCTGTATGCGCCGCCGAAACGGGTGTCCTTTTAAACGCGAATATCTCTGCAGGCAGCAGTCAGCTATTGACTTTACCAGCGAATTGGCGAGACACTGATATTGCATTGCAGCTGCTGGCGCAGTCCTGCCTGCCGTCCTGCTTGCCTTCAACAACTATGCGTTATACGTAGAGTCGCCTTTGTGCGGCTGAGTCAATCGGCTGTCGGCTGGGCGACTACTTTGTCACAATTTTTCAATATACAGCGCATTCATTTGCGCATTTGCAGCATTTCAACACCGCGAGGCGTAAGTAAATGCGCTGTTTTGGTGGCGACTCGCTTTTTTCTGCGCCTACCTTTTCTCCCTATTTGTTCTGCGAATTTCCGGAATGTATGCAAGTATTTTGCGAATTTTTTGTATTTTGCATTGAGCTGTAACTTAATTTAGCATACTGGTAATGGATAATGGGTGAAAAAGGCTACTGCTGCTGCTACCCAGCAAACCGAAATGCAGCAACATGCAGGGAGTTTGGTGCATGAAAGTTTACTTAGTGTACAGTATAAGAGTGTTAAGCTGGAGGAAGGATATCCGGCGATTAGTAGTTCATGATTACGTAAAAATGGTCGTTACTAGACCAAGGTATTATTTCCAACCACATTTGAGGTGCGTGACTTTGCTCTAATCGTGATTGGTTCGTAACTAGACTAAAATCTGAGTTTTGGTATATTTTATATCTTGATCTTGAATATTGAAATTTGTAAGTCAGTAGAAAACATCAGGGATCCCAATATGTGTACAGGTATATATATATATGTATGTATTCAGCGTGATGACTTCAGTCGATTTAACCATGTCCATCTTTCTGTTGGTTTACAAAAATGCAACTGGTCCCTCGGTTTTGAGATATCGAACTGAAATTTTGCACACATCACTTTTTCTTCAAGAAGCTGTTTATTTGTCAGAACTATCAATATTGGAGCACTATTGCATATAGCTGTCATACAAACTGAACGATCAAAATCAAGCTCTTGTATGGAGAACTTTGTTGTTTAATGAGATATCTTCATGAAATTTGGTGTGAATTTTTGTCAAAGGCATTGCTATAATATTCGAAAATATTTTCTAGATCGGACCACTATAACATATAGCTGCCATACAAACTGAACAATCAAAAAAAGTTCTTGTATGAAAAAAATTTTTATTTCACGAGACATTTTCACAAAATTTGGTACGAATGTTCTTCAAAAGCATCTCTATAATCTCCGCGTACAATAAATGAGCATAATATTCTGGTGAATGATAATTTTAGTTCACTGGGACTTTCAAGTCGTATCTTACATGGCATACATAAATGCTCCTTGGTAGCTGATGAGCATTGACTTTTGATTAATTCATTGTAACTTTTCATTAATAGATGCAGTTTCTGTCTGCTAAATGAAATAATATATAACTGACCATAATCGGTGCATAATGAATAGTTTTACTGGTTTCCTATGAAGGGAGCATAGCTATATTAAGAGAAAATTGTTTCGGTTTTGGAAATAAAAAAAACTATATGAATACATTTTTTTTAATGAAATAATATTTTAAAAGTATGTAAGTATTAAAAAAATAACCAATGATTTGTGATTTATCAAACGATGATAAAAAAACTCTAACCTCAAAACAGAAGCTAAAATTTACTGTAAACTTAATTTCTTCCTACTAAAGATGTTTCCGATGTCTCGCCTAGCTGAAAATACATGTGTACAATCGTTGATCACAACCATTTCAGAAATGGACTTAAGCTTGTCCACAAACCGCTTTCGTTTCCAATTTAATTTAATTTTCTCCATTAATAATTTACGATTTTTATTAGACAGAATTTCTCTCCAGCACCATTATACTCGACTGCCCTCCAACCAGAGAAATTTTTAATAGTTTTTACTGCTTTACTGCCTTAACCAAGAACCTGCGCCACAATTCACCCCATTGCATTTTGATCTTAAAACATTGCAGTGTTAGGGGTCACTAAACCAATCACTCACCAACTCACCAGTGAACCCACTTCCACGATTCATTCACCCACTCGGCGACTTATATATCCTCTAAGCCCGCACGCATGCTACTCTACAAACAGACAGACATTTCATCACTCACTCACACTTTGCCACATACCGATTGCCCTGACACACGCCGCCACATATGCAACACATAAACACATATGTAACACATACACACACATGCGTCCATACGTGTTCATATCAACATCCGCGGGGTTCAAGAGTTGCAACTATAAATAATTTTAGTATTGCGGAAAGACAAACGCGTTTTTATGTCTAACGCAGGCAATAAAATCGCGAAAAGCAATAAGCGATTTTCTAACAAATAACTATGCTTTAGACACACAACATTATATATACATATATATATATGTATATGTGGCATATTTGTTTGCAATTATGGCACTTTCGCATGTTGCGAGTTCGCTGCTATAATAAAAAGGTTTTGTTCCCTCAAATTCCTACACAAGTTCCTACACTGAAGCGCTGGCATGTAAACATGTGCATGCATTTCGTCGAAGCTTCCTTTGGTTGCGCGGAATGCGAGCACTTAAGTTACTTGGGCGCATGTGCTCAGCGGTACTTTAATTATTTCGGTGTCAGCGCTTGGCGTTTTAGTGTCGAAAGTCTGGTGCAGAGTTCGATTGCGTTGGCAAGCTATAAAAATGCAGACCCACATTACCATAAGAGCAATAACAACAAATAATTTGGTGAAATAAATTTTTGCATTGGCCATTCTTCAAATGCTGGAGATTCGTTGAATTTTAATTATTAATAAATTTTGTTCTTAATAATAATATAAAAAAAATTAAAAAGAAAAACACTTAAAAACACTTAATTTTTTATAAAAAGTAATATAAATTTAGAAGAAAAATATATGACTTTAAAACTTAATTTAAATAAAAAAATTTTATTATTTTTAAAAGAAAAAAGAAAAAAATACAAAATTTTAAATAATAATATAAAAAAATAAAAAAAATAAACATTTAAAAAAATTTTATTTTTTGTTAAAAATAATATAAATTTAAAAGAAAAATATATGACTTTAAAAATTAATTTAAATAAAAAAATTTGATTATTTATGAAAGAGAATTAAAAAAAAAAAATTATTTAAAAAAAATAATATAAAAAATTAAAATCAAAAAATTTACGTAAAAAACAAGAAAATGCTTTGAGAATACAATATCAACTTTTATAACTGTTTTTGAAAAAAAAAATGTTGAGTCTTCAATATATACATACATATATGTATGTACATATATACAACATATTGTACAATAAGGTATAACTACATGTTATC